>NW_015114385.1:39718-46968 GCF_001443285.1 Poecilia latipinna | reverse complement strand
CACACACACACACACACACACACACACACACGCATTCAACAGGAAACAAGCAGCCAAGTTAGTTTTAAACTATCTTTTTAGTAATCGGATATTCTTGTTCTTCAGCAGCTGCTTAAGCTGGTAGAATAAATTTATGAAAGAGAAAATCCTGGAAAATTATTTTTTTTATCTTGTTTTATTGCTTAAAATACAAAATGATTAAAAAGTCTGATGTGTGGAAAAGGTGCGCAAAACTTTTCAAATTAAACCGAGACGTTGGTAAGCACTTCCATCTTTCAGACGAAAGCTAGAAGTAAGAAACTTTTATTGAAATATTTCTAATCTATAAAAAATGTTTGCTGATAAATTCTTTAATCTGCTGATATAGTGGTTGCCTTCCCTGATTATAAAACTCCCTGATGACATGACTGTAAGAAAATATGAAATTATTTTCTGTTAAAACTGGATCAGAAACAAAGAATCGACTTTCTGCCAGCAGCAGAGCAAACTTAGAGTTTTCATCATGAAACTGGAAGCAACATTTCAGAAATGAAAGTAAAAACTCCTGCAGAGTGTGTGTGTGTCAGGTTTTTATATCCTTATGGGAACCTATTTCAGTGTGGAGTTGTGGGGACCATGGCTCCTTGTGGGGACATTTTCTTGGTCCCCATGAGGGAAATTGTTGATTTGGGTTAGTGGTTAGGTCTGTGATGGTTAGGTTTAGGGTAAAGAGTTGGGCTGTAGAAATTAATGGAAGTCAATGTGAAGTCCCCACAAGTGATGAAAACACAACTGTGTGTGTGTATGTGTGTGCATATATACACACCTGGTCTCGGATTAACCTTTGACCTGCTTGTTTCTGCCAGACTTGTTTTTTTCAGTAAATGGGGCTCGCTGTTTGCTCCAGTGGCGGCCAGCTAATGATCCACGGTGACGGTGCGTTCACTGGCCTCCAGGAGAAAGCAGCTTCCTGACGGTCCGTTTGGTTTGTCAGTGAGGAGCTTCCTGATTAGAGGCGATCAGCAGAGAAACCTGAAAGTTTAGTGGAGGATGACTTGGCTTGTTCACCAGAGAGTTCAGTGTCTGGAGTAGAAAGGTGTTTGGACATTTAAATATTGTTTAACCAGGAGCCTGGAGTAACCTTTGACCTGCTGCTGGTGAGACGCTTTAAATCAGTGAAACATGAAGCAGCAGGAACAACAACCCGCTCAACCGTCACTCTGCATTTCTTCTTCTTTTTCTGTTTGCTTTGACTTTTCCTTCAGTTTCTGTTTCTCCAGTTGGTCTGTGAATGTTTAACCCTTCGTTCTCCTGCTTGTTTTCACTGAGACGTTGTGAGGAATCAGCTGTTGATCTCAACGTTGGTAATGATCACGTTCAGCTGTAACTACTGTTATTTCTTTTCCATCATTCCTTTTAATCAGGATAAAAAAAATAATTTTTCTGATTATGCTTGCAATAAATCAATTAATCACATGATTAATTAAAACAAACTCAATAATCACCATTTGTGTGATTTTTCATTTTTCTACCAGAAACTGGATGATTAAAGTTTTGGTCTCAACTAGCAGAGATTTCATAATTATTTTATTTGTTGTTTGCTTTTGATATTTTTAATGTCTTCCAGTTCCAGAGTTAAATATTGATTAGAGCTTAAAGTTTATTGATCTTTGGGAATGTGTTCATAATTATTATATTACCACAATAACCTCTGGATAATTAATCACCTGGTGACACTAGTTATGAGTTTACCTGCTGGTAATCTAACCTGGATGTATTTTCACAGAGAAAATGGCGGACAGCCTCCTTCAGCAGTCCGATCCAATCTGCTGTTTATGGTTCCATCATCGTAAAGTTGCTTTAGATTTACCTACATCATGTGTCAGGTCATGAGGATTGGTTCTTTCTGTCCTTTGAAAGGGGAACAAATGTCAAATCTAAACATTTTAACTTTGCTGGTTTCCAGTTCGTGTCCCCGGATGAACGTTTAGCAACGAAACACGGCGGATAAACGAACCCTAAAATTCAAACGACCACAAAGAAACCAGAACCATCAGGACAGGCTGTGCTGATGGGTCAAAGGTCACCTCCCTTCTGTGACTGTAGACGCGGCGCAAGATCCAGATCGTCACGTTTCAGCCGGTCTGCAGCGTGAAGTCACACAGGAAATGAGGCGTGGGGTTCTGATCCGAACCCAACAGAACGATCAGAACCTTTTGGGTGAACGATCCGAACCGGTCAGAACCTTTTGGGTGAACGATCCGAACCGGTCAGAACCTTTTGGGTTTACCTCTGTTTCTGAAATGTTCAGACCGACTGAACAAACTCCAGTTTGTGTTGATTTGACTCTTCCTGTTTTGTCTCCACCTCGTTTTTTAATTTGAAGCAGTTCTGATGAACGGAGGGAAACATGAAACTGCTGCTGCGCCAGATACCCAGCAGGTTGCTAGGCAACTGGAGAGTCATTTGATGCTAGCTTAGCTACCTGTGAGCTGGAGCAGCTGAAGGCTTTCTTCTGCCTACATCTCCCAGAACGCTGTGCGGTTCTGGATCAGAGTTCAGTGAATATTTTATATATTGAAAATTTTATCAGTTATCAGTTGATATTGATCTCTTGTCTATCAATATATATTATTGATTTATTGTCCACCCTGAACTGATATTGCAAGTTCAGCAGATCTGCTCAGTTAAAACCTGCAGAGGTGTGTGTGTGTGTGTGCGCGGGCGTGTGTGTGTGTGCGTGTGTGTGTGTGCGTGTGTGTGTGTGTGAGAAGGTAAACATGGCGGGAAGCCTCCATGTTTCTGTCGGCGCTGCAGCAGCAGGTGTGAGTGACTTCGGACCGTCTGAGTTTACAGACGAACGGAAATGGAGCGAAGGTTTCTGGAACTGGACCGGTCCGGTACCTGTGACCCAGTCTCTGTCCCAGCAGCAGCAGATCTGTGCTCCTTTTCCTCATAACAACCGTTGCCATGGGAACGGCTCAGTTGGCCGTGTTTTGATCACAAACTGTCCGCTCGTCTCTCCATCTGTGTGTTCAGCAAACCAGCTGGACCTTTGCTGCCAGAACCTGAACCGGGTTCTCAGAGTCGAACCCGGTCCAGGTTTACCCGACAGAAAGTTCAGATAAAATTGAACATTATTTATTTATGAGTGGAGATTTATTTTTTTAAATTTCTTGGGCTGCAGCTAACTCGGGTATTCTGACGATGAATCAGATTAATGTCAGTTTCTGCAATCTGCAGGTTTTAGTTTTTACATTTAATATTAGAAAAACATGAAAAGATGCGAATAAATGAAAATGTAATTCTTTATTAAACAGGAAGATCATCATTTTCTGACCTGGCAGTCGATGTGAACATTACGGCTCTTTTCTAGATCCTGTTGACCAGGCCTGGCGCTATAATCAATAAATCAATTCATTGCATGATCATTTAGAGCAAGCTCAATAATTTCCATTTGCATGATTTATAATTTTTCTCTCTCTACCAGAAACTGGGTGATAAAAGTTTCAGTTTGGTGTTTTGGTCTCAACCAGCAGAGATTTCATAATTTCTTTTATTTGTTGTTTTGTTGATTTGAAATGTCTTCCAGAGTTAGATTTTAAGAATTTAAAGGGTATTGGTTTTTATTATTATTCCATCATTATTATATTACTGTAAATTGGTCTCAAAACGGCAGTATAATTGTTCAGATTGATTACTAAATCAGTTTATTATTGTTTCAGTGACGGTTGAGCGCCGCTCTCAGCTCCGTGCGGTTTGTTCGTCAGCCGGTGTTTGTGTTGGGTCTCGTCCTGCTGTGTGTTGGTACACAGGTTGGGTTTCCTCTGCAGCTCTGACCTTTCAGCTGCAGCCTGAAGGTCGTTCAGGTCAGGACACAAACCAGCCATCAGCTGCTTCCTCATGAACCAAACTAGCTGCTGTGAAACTCAGGTTTATTCAGACCCGCCTCCAAAGCGTAACAAAAATCTAAACTCCGTATTAAATCAGTGTTTTCCCTCTGGAGGTGTGCAGGCGATTCCATAATCGACTCGTTAATAAAACATGCTGGATGCAGTGATGCCTGCAGCTGAACCGGTCGAACCCGCCGTGTGAAACTGCTCCGTTTTATTGTCTTTGCAACAATAAACTCCAGATAGGGACTAATCCACAGCACTGAGAAAAATAATTCAATGTTTTCATCACAACAAGAAAATTTTTACAGTAGGAAAAAAAAACCTTTATATTTTATTCATGAACTTTTTCTTTCACACCTAAAACATTTTCAACCAATGAACAGTTATAAACATTTTCAAATATACTGGATGCAACAGAGCTTATTATGGGCTAATAAATATTGTAGTCCAATCAACTGCAGCAATGAAAGAGAAGATATTTAACTATAAATGACATCTGGTTCAGTGAGAAAACATGATAATGTTGGTAAAAGTTACAAAAAATAAGCAAAACTGAAAACTGGCCGAGAATTTAACGTGTTAATTTGATTTTAATGTGGTGAACATTTGAAAAGAACCAGAACTGGGCCAGTTGGGTCTTAAAGTTTGTTGACTTGTTGAGTCATTCTGAGAAAACCAGCTGGAGCAGCAGGTGTAGGTATGACTGCTGGTTCTTCTATAGTCTAGCTGCTGGAAGCTGTGCTGCAGCTCAGCTTCTGCTCTGAACATGAAGCTTATTTTAGTAAATTCAGACCAAACATCCTGATAAACGGCTCAGATCGATGGTCGCCACACTCAAACCTACAGCGGTTGGTCTCCCCGCGTCGCCAGTCGGCCTCTACGCTCTGCTTCCTGTTTTAGTCCAGATCTGCTTCCTGTTTTAGTCCAGATCTGCTTCCTGTTTAGTCCAGATCTGCTTCCTGTTTTAGTCCAGATCTGCTTCCTGTTTAGTCCAGATCTGCTTCCTGTTTTAGTCCAGATCTGCTTCCTGTTTTAGTCCAGATCTGCTTCCTGTTTTAGTCCAGACTAAGCTTTAAAACATGAGGTGTGATGCAGGTGAGCGCCCCCTGCTGGCCGTTCTGAGGCCGTGCGTCGCCACTGCTGCGCCTCTTGCAGCTAGAGGTCAGGTAGAGGTCAGACAGGAAGTGACTCCAGAGACATGAGCCAGCTCTTCCTGTCTGAGCGCTCAGAGGACTCAGGTTTCAGGACTGTCCGTTTCCATGGTGACGGGCCGGCAGTGGATCAGATGGTGCCGGTCGGGTCCGGTTCTGCCTGTCGGCAAACATCCGGATCAGAACATGAAGACGAAGCGCCGCAGACGGAAAACGGTTCCCATCTTCTGACCAATCGGAGCGAAGCTGACTCTGAATGCCAGCCAATGAAATTCAGAGAACAGGAGCATAAAGATTTAAAACATCAAAAATATACAGAAAAAATTAGGAGGAAAGTTAAATCAATGTATGATTAAAAAGGGAACAAAAAATACAGAATATGGGAGAAAAATAATGAAATAAAATGTGACTAAATAATATGAAAAAAGGGAAAACAAAGCAGCATAATCAAACAAGTTGGTAAGGCTTTTATTTTTTTATATTTGGCTCATAAATTACTTTATTTCTTGCTAGGGTCCGTCCTCCTCCATTGCTTTTTCGTTACTATTATTATTGGAGTGTAGAAAACACAGAGCAGCTTGTAGAAGTCTGATGTCATCAGTCAGATTATTAATAAATTTTAACATGAGACCAGAAATAAAACCAACTTTTTTCTGCATTTAAAGCTGAATCTGTTTAATCCGACCCGTCTGGTGGCTGTGAGGTCAAAGGTCGTCGTGTTTTTTCAGAGCTTCACTTTGTTCACATGCTGACCTGATTTATCAGCTTGACGCTTTTCTGTAACAGGAAGTGCATTCAGACGGTGTTACATCATCACCGGCCCCTCTGCAACCAGCAGAGGGAACGGGATTCCCCTTAACTTCCCACCAGAACCAGAACCAGAACCGCTTCTTATGAGGAGAATCCATCCATGAACGCTGGAGGCGGTTCTGGTTTCTGCCATCATCGTTCTACGTTTTGGATTCACTGAAATGTTTCTGTTATGGTTTAATCAAATCAGAGCAAATCAAATAATAAACGGAGGAAATCATATTAAATCAGGTTGGATCATAAAGCTCAGATTCTCTTCATTTAATTATATTTCTTACAAATGAAATACATGAAGTAATAATCAGTTTTACCCAGTTACCCAATACAGTTTACTTATTGATCCTTTATTGAGGACCCAATTATTTCACAAACTATTTCTTTCTTCTTCTCTGCTGATTCAGCTAAAGTTTTTGTCTGTAGTTCATGGATGAAAAGTTCAGCAAAAATAAAGTTTATTATTGAAGCTAATGTTCATCTCTGCAGTTTATTATAGATCAGTTTCAGGGATTCAACTATACTGATACTTCCTGCAGGTGGCGCTGTGCGGCCGGTCACTAACCCCGCTCTTCCTCTCCTCTCCTCTTCCTCAGATGTGCACCCCCGCCAACACGCCGGCAACGCCCCCCAACTTTCCCGACGCGCTGACCATGTTCTCCCGGCTGAAAGCCTCCGAGAGCTTCGCCAGCAGCGCCGGCAGCCCCATGGCCGTCTCCATGGCGACCTCGCCCCCGCCCCCACAGGCGGGCGGCTGGGGCGCGGCGCCTGGCGCGCCCAATGCGCCGCAGCCGCAGCAGGGACTCTGGACTCCGCCCCCCACGCAGCCCTGCCCGCCCCCCTGGCCCGTGGGCGTCGCCCCGCACGCGGCCGCCGAGCAGAAGGCCAGCGTCGCCATGGAGGCGGAGAGATGAAGGACTGGAAACGGCCCCCCCGCCACCTCACTGTTGTCATAGCGACGGTGAGAGGGGGGGGAGTGGGGCGGGTGGGTGGCAATAATTGGTAGAAACAGGATTAGATCGGAAAAAATCTACGCAAACCGAGAAAAACTGATTTATGGAGGATTAAAGAGAAACGCACACGGCCGAGGATTCTAGTTTCATTACCAGTAAAGATTACAACAAGAGATATTCAAGAAAAAACAGAAATTTAAAAAATGTCACGCCCAAGGATTCTCCACCATGTTCAATGACTTTCAAGGACTTTCAAGGCAGCAAGTCTTTGTTTTTCAGCCGGTGTTTTTTTTTACCCACTGCTGTTCTATGTTCCTGCGACCGTCTGTGCTGCATGAGGAAAAGAGGAAAAGCGAGGCAGTGATTTTTTATTCTTTAAGATTCAGATTTGATCACCAACTGGTGGCGCGTGGGAAGCATGTGGGACGCATGAGAGCGAGCGAGCGGTCGGCCTGTAATCAGACGTG
>NW_015114385.1:32820-36059 GCF_001443285.1 Poecilia latipinna | reverse complement strand
GGGGGACCTATTCACACCTGTCCTGGTGGTCACCTGACTGCTCTCAGCCAATCAGGGATTGTTCTTCAACCAGCTGATTTCTCCTCTCGCCATTTCACCTGGACTGCAGGAGGCTTCAAAGCAACAAATCATTCTTTCTATCTTATTGTTTCTAATGACGTTTTATTTGTTGGGAGGCGCAGGAAGTGGGCGGGGCTTTAGGTTGATCTTTTGTAAACGTGAATCAGTCGCAGCTAAAATGACTAGAGATTAAAAACAAGACTACTCCATCTTTTTAAACAGAAATGCCACTTTTTGCATGACGTGTTCACAATGTGTAACATCTTTTGTAGAAAGCATACGCGAGGTGTGTTTCAGGAGGGGGCGGGGCTTATGGCGGGAGGGCGGGGCTTAAAGAGGGGTTGTTCCCGTTAATGAGCAGCAGAATCTGGCTGTAAAAAGTCCAAATTAAACAGAAATGTGAGTGTAGGACTGAAAACGGCCAGCAGGGGCAGTCGGGGGCACTACAGACTACTTTCAGGGACAGGATGACGCCCCTCCCCCGCCCGTTGCTGGACTGGAGGTTTCTGAAGGCGACCAGCTGCTGGTGCGCTCATACTGCCGAGGGACGCTTCGGGAACAACCCTCGAAAAATCGCAATATTTTGAAAGCAGGTTCTCCAGTTTTGATTTTGACTTTGATCAGAGACTTTAAAATGAAATATTTTAAATAGCTTAGGGTCTTTTTTTTAAGGATAAAAATTATGGACACATTGATGAGGAATAACCATCATCCTGTTTCTTTAGACTAAAATGTGGGATGTGACCCATTTTTCCCAAAGTTTGGTTCCTTACTTGGTTCAGTCAGAGTTTGTGGGCGGGGCCTAATGTTCCTAATGGTTTCTCATGTATGTTTCCCCCGTTGTATGACTGTATGAGACCATTCCCACAATATTTGTGGACTACCTGATAAATAACTTATCATTTTTGTGAACCTAAATAAATATTGTATGTCAACCTCTACAGGAAACCAACTTTTCCTTCACTTCCTGTTTCTAAATGCTTTTAAGCTGATGATTGGATGAAGTTTTGGGTTATTATAACTTTAATAATGTCTCTGCTGTCCTCAGATTCTTGGATTTAAACCAAAAGCAGCTTTCTGAATGTAATCTCCTCTTAAACGCCCACACCCAGCGGTGAGGGGCGGGGTCACAGGGTTCGCCTGTCCTTATCTGACCTCCAGGCTCCGCCCACCAGGAAGTGGAGCGGGGTGCCCGTCTGGCCTGCAGTTGCTTTGCTTTGAGCTTCACCACGTTGGCAGCAGCTGCAGCTGCACCGCTGGGGAGATAAGATGAAGCATAAACACGGCGGGTCCAGAGAACAGCCTGACCCGGTTAGAGGAGGCCATCAGAACCACGCAGCTGATAAGCATCACTACTGTAAAAGCTTTTTATTACCCATAGTGCATCATTCCTCTCCTTTAAGATCAAATAAAACTTTACTGGAACCAGATGGAGAACGTTCTGGAGCCGGAGCTGCTCCGCTGCAGCTACAACTCAGGAAGAGAGTGGTGGATGTCCACCACGTTTGGGTTGGAAGCTAATAGCCTCTCGCTGAGAAATCAGCCAAAGAAAAATATTTCAACGATAAATGTTGGTTGGTGCATCTGCCTCTCATACTAAATTTGCTGTTTGAAGAACTTTTACCCCATCTAGTGGCCGGAGTGGGAACTGCATGTTGGTAATAAACAGTACATATTAATCTTAAACTAGGCTTGTGCATAAAAATATATATTTAGGCTTATTTTTTATTTTTTTACTACATTTGACCAAAATTCTAAAGTTTATTTCTGATTTTGGGTATGAAGCTTATTAGATACACCAGGCGACTAAGGAATGGAAATGAGTAATAATAGTACTAAGAAGCAATATGTTTAGTGAAGCTATGGCTGTAGAAAATATAAATTATATTAATATTTAGATTTTGCAACCTTAAATGATTACTTTAGATTACAAAATAATATAAATATTGATACCGTTATAGAATATTTATAAAAGATTTTAGGTCAGGATTGTAAATTGATTTTTTAGTATTTAGTTGAACTACAGGATGAAAACTGATTGTTCAAAAATGTATGTTGAAATTTATTTTGTGAAACTGATTTAAGTTTTAGAAAAAAAAGAGTCTTGGAGCTCATTGGACTGATTAATGGGATTTTGCAGAAATTATTGCTAAAATACCTTGATTGTTGTTCAAAAACATATTTTTACTCTGTTTTAAGGTTTTGTTTGAGCAAAAACAGCATCAATAAAATAATCAGCATACTAATATTAAATAATCAGTTTCATTCCTTAAGTGCCTAATGAGTCTAATTAGCTTCACAGCTAAAGTCATATTAATAACAGGTGTAATGTTCAAATGCACTAATTAATTTAACATCTGAATGACAACAAAAAACTATCAGGATTTGTTGGATGTAAATTCAGACTTTAAAGGGAAGCAGATGATCAGAACTTGAAGCTTTTATAGATTATTGATTAGAAATCTGGTTTCTATCTGTCAGATCAATGTTGGACCGAAGCAGCAACAAAAACACAAAATGTAAAAATGTTGGCAAATTAAGAAATCTGAACTTAAATAATGAATAATAATCGGCTTTGATTGATATAAATATCAGCTTCAGACGGATGTTCTGGACTGATTCTGCTGATCCATCAGACTAAAAACCCAAACGGGCTGAACTGTTGGTTCTGCTGTTCCAATGTCTGGTTCTGGTTCTGTATTTCTGGTTCTGTGTGAACGACAGCAGTGAACCTGAGACAATGGCCGCTCCGTGCCAAGATCCTGAGCCGGACACAAAGCTGCTTTATCCCTGTTGCATTAGTACCGGTTCACTCACACACACTCACACACACACACACACACAGTCTGAGCTGACTGTTGTCTTTGAAACAACAGTCAGCAGAGGAAGTTGTATTTGTTGACGGAACTGAACTGTGTTGTTTCTGTTCTCCGGATCACCAGTAAAGTCTTTCTCTGTCACTTTTATTCTTTATTTCACTTCCTCTTTGAATAATAAAGCGCCTGCTGGGAGTACTGGTTCTGTTCCCATGTCCATACTGGATCAGATGCTGAATTATAAATTAGAGTGACAAATCGTCTTTCAGCTGATCTTCCTCATTGATGATGTCTTTGTCTCAGCAAACATGGAAACATTCTGCAAACACATAAATGATACAAAACACACAAACAAAAAACAAA
>NW_015114385.1:25514-30742 GCF_001443285.1 Poecilia latipinna | reverse complement strand
TATTTCTGATTTTGGGTATGAAGCTTATTAGATACACCAGGCGACTAAGGAATGGAAATGAGTAATAATAGTACTAAGAAGCAATATGTTTAGTGAAGCTATGGCTGTAGAAAATATAAATTATATTAATATTTAGATTTTGCAACCTTAAATGATTACTTTAGATTACAAAATAATATAAATATTGATACCGTTATAGAATATTTATAAAAGATTTTAGGTCAGGATTGTAAATTGATTTTTTAGTATTTAGTTGAACTACAGGATGAAAACTGATTGTTCAAAAATGTATGTTGAAATTTATTTTGTGAAACTGATTTAAGTTTTAGAAAAAAAAGAGTCTTGGAGCTCATTGGACTGATTAATGGGATTTTGCAGAAATTATTGCTAAAATACCTTGATTGTTGTTCAAAAACATATTTTTACTCTGTTTTAAGGTTTTGTTTGAGCAAAAACAGCATCAATAAAATAATCAGCATACTAATATTAAATAATCAGTTTCATTCCTTAAGTGCCTAATGAGTCTAATTAGCTTCACAGCTAAAGTCATATTAATAACAGGTGTAATGTTCAAATGCACTAATTAATTTAACATCTGAATGACAACAAAAAACTATCAGGATTTGTTGGATGTAAATTCAGACTTTAAAGGGAAGCAGATGATCAGAACTTGAAGCTTTTATAGATTATTGATTAGAAATCTGGTTTCTATCTGTCAGATCAATGTTGGACCGAAGCAGCAACAAAAACACAAAATGTAAAAATGTTGGCAAATTAAGAAATCTGAACTTAAATAATGAATAATAATCGGCTTTGATTGATATAAATATCAGCTTCAGACGGATGTTCTGGACTGATTCTGCTGATCCATCAGACTAAAAACCCAAACGGGCTGAACTGTTGGTTCTGCTGTTCCAATGTCTGGTTCTGGTTCTGTATTTCTGGTTCTGTGTGAACGACAGCAGTGAACCTGAGACAATGGCCGCTCCGTGCCAAGATCCTGAGCCGGACACAAAGCTGCTTTATCCCTGTTGCATTAGTACCGGTTCACTCACACACACTCACACACACACACACACACAGTCTGAGCTGACTGTTGTCTTTGAAACAACAGTCAGCAGAGGAAGTTGTATTTGTTGACGGAACTGAACTGTGTTGTTTCTGTTCTCCGGATCACCAGTAAAGTCTTTCTCTGTCACTTTTATTCTTTATTTCACTTCCTCTTTGAATAATAAAGCGCCTGCTGGGAGTACTGGTTCTGTTCCCATGTCCATACTGGATCAGATGCTGAATTATAAATTAGAGTGACAAATCGTCTTTCAGCTGATCTTCCTCATTGATGATGTCTTTGTCTCAGCAAACATGGAAACATTCTGCAAACACATAAATGATACAAAACACACAAACAAAAAACAAACGCAAGCAATACTGCAACACCACTCCAGGCCACTAGGGGGAGCCTGGGGTAGGTAATGTTACCTGTGTAAATATGCTGCTGGTCTGGGTTTGGTTGAAGTGACCTCTAGTTCAGTTTGAATGTGAAGGTCCAGCGGACCGGAGACTGCTCCAAAAGCAGGAAGTGGACTACAGAGCAGGGCATTCTGGGTAACTACAATCAACACTAACATGTTAGCCTAGCGCTAGCAGCAGAAATGGCTCCTGGTCTTTAGCCTAAAGAGAAATCCTCCAACACTAAAATCTGACGCCTCCATCTTGTTTCCATCTGGTGAAGAAGGAAGTTGCTCTCAGTGTCTTCAGAGGTTTTTGTGTCGTTTCCTTCAGTGGTTCTTGGTGCAGCGCCCCCACAGGCCAGGAGGGGAACAGGTTGGTTTGACTCAGAAAGAAATCATGCTCTTGATTTAAATCATAAATGAACTGTGATTAACTTTATCTATTCTGGACTCCAGAGAAGCTCACATCCTTCCCAGTAGAACCAGGATCCACCAGAACCACTCCAAGAGTTCATCAGCAACTCATTCAGGATGTCCAGCAGAACCGGAACAGAACTAGAGACAAAGTCCAGAAAGGAAACTGCCCGTCTCATTGTTCGCAGCCCAACATGGAGAAGATGCAGAGGTTCTGGTTCTGGTCCAGCTGATTATCCAGCTGCAGCTGAGTTTTTCCTTCCTGCAGACTCTGGACCCATCCAGAAGCTGCAGGTTCTTCCTGTTTTCCTCCGTTCTTCTCCTCACTTCCTGATGGTCCGGCTGCAGTCGGGAAGCGGCTCTGCCTTCGCTCTCTCAGCTCTCTGCTCGTGTTTCAAAATCATCAGAATCATTTCAGCTCCATCATTCATGACCAACTCCTGCAAACCGGCCAGACCAGCCGACAGGAACAAGAAAAATAGAGACCGGTCCTCATAGGTATAGGACATCACTGTTCACACACACACACACACACACACACACACACACNACACACACACACATTGTCTGACCTGTGTGTGCCTCTCTCTCTTTCCTCATTGTTACAAGAGGAAAACTGAGTTTTGTCTCCTCATGTTTCTGGAGGAGACGCGGATGGATGGATGGATGGATGCATGGATGGATGGATGGATGGATGGATGGATGGATCAATGACGTCAACCATGTAAACCAAAGACAAGACTCTTCATTTCCGCCCTCTGGTGACATCTAGTGTTCATCTGCCGCAGCAGCAGCCTTTACCTTTGGTCACTTTAATTAATCAACTCTCTTTATTTTTGGTGACCTTTGACCGCAATTCAAAAACGGCACAACTTCTCCCTCCGACACTTTTTGTAATTTTTTAGGATGAAATTTCCTGTGTAAAGTTTATATTTCCTTAAATGGAAATGTAAGAAAAAATAATGTTTTTTCTTACCTTTTTCAAAATTATTTAAATTTTGCTTAATAAAGCAAAGTTTGACGAAGAAAATTCTTATTTTTGGTTCTGGGAATAAACTAAAAATAAACCTAAACAGTTAAATGACTGTAAACAGTAATCAAATACGGTGTCCCCAGTAGGACAAAATAAATCAGAGTTTATCACAAAGTGAAACACATTATATTATTTACTGATGTTTTCCAGCCTTTATTTTTGTTCATTTTTATTATTTTCCACTAACAGTTCATGAAAACAGAACATTACAGAATATAGAATATAAAACATTTTATGGAGGGCCTCCTGCCATTAGATGCGTCTCTCCTTCAACACACCTGAGTCAAACACTGAGGAGGAGATTCAGCTGCTGGATCCAGGTGTGTTGAACAGGGAGACACCAAGAGCTGCAGGACCAGACTGCCCACCCCTGGTCTAAATAATATTAGACTTTTCTCATTTTAGGTCAGTCAACAAAAATAAAATAATGAAACAAGATAAAACTTATTCAGAACATTTTTACAGATTTATTCAAATTTATAATTTTATTGGGTCAGAAGCTGGGAAAATTTCCAGTTTTGGATGATTTGGGTCAAATGTTTTGTTTTAGCAAATAGAAATAATTTGGTAATTAAGACATAAAAGGAGAAAAGTTTGATCTGCTTTAACGTCAGAGAAGCAGAAAAACTGTTTAAAAATTCTCACTTTTTGTTCTGTTTAAATTTCATGTCCTTATTTACACTTTTATTATTTTCAGTGCAGGTCAAACGGCTGTTGGATCTGATTTTAATATGGAAAAATAAAAGTTCCCTCTGAGAGCCATTTGTGTGACGGTTCTGTTCTGTTTTACCGAGCCGGAACCGGGTCAGAGGTCAGCAGATCCTCTGATACAACCCGACTCCAAAGGTCGTCGATTTTACAGTCAGCAGCAGCACAGCAACACACACACACACACACACGCACACACACACACACACGCACGCACACACACACACGCACGCACACACGCACACACACCCACACACACACACACACACACACACACACACGCACGCACACACACACACACACACGCACACACACACGCACGCACGCACACACGCACGCACACACACACACACACACACACACACACACGCACACACACGCACGCACGCACGCACGCACACACACACACGTTTGTGTTGCTATCTTTGTGGGGACTTTCCATTGACTTCCATTCATTTCTACAGCCTAAACCTGACCTTTACCCTTTTCCTAACCCTAACCAACCAAAACTCAATTCATACCTTAGCCCTAACTCTGACCTCTGACCCAAAAACAGGGTTTCCCCTCGTGGGGACCAGGCTCCGGTCCCCACAACGTAGTATATGTCAGGAAAATCGTCCCCACAAGGTATTACAAACAAACGCACACACACACACACACACACACACACACACACACACACACACACACACACACACACACACACACCGTTTGTTTCTGTCCTGTCAGGAATGAAACAGGAACTAAATAAACTCTAAACTTTGTTTAGTTTCTTAGTTAAAGTTTCTGCAGGTTTTTGGTTTTTAGCCGATTAAAGTTCAGTTTTATGAATGGATCAAAAATAATTTTTAACTTATATTTAAAATACAAATAAAAAACAAAGTTTATGTGGAAAAAATAATTTTTGCAACAAAGAAAATCTGTTATTAAAACATTTTACACTTTAAAATGTCCCAGGATGATAAAATTTCATAATTTAATTTATTCTAAACACAAATGAATCCCTACACATAATAACTGAACTTTATTTATCTTTATTAATCACAAGTTTAATTAGAATATTTAAAGCATAATAACATAAATTCTTACATCACAGGAAATAAACCTGTAATAAACATAAATCTATATAAATATTTATTTGTAAAAGTGAGATTATCATGTAAATATAAAACAAGCCAATAAAATCCATGTTGATTCTTAGGATACTGACCCAGTTTGGGGTCAAAGGTCAGCGGATGCCTCCACGTTCAAACTGTTGAAAACTTTTACACTGTAAAATAATTTCTGCTGTTTATGAATAAAATATCAGAAACAATAAAAGATTCAACAGGCAGAAAGTTAAAGATTTAATTTAGTTTTTATCTCATTTAGAGAAACAATGAAACAAATATTAATGAGAAATGAATCATATTTAATAATTTCTATTTTTCTACCAGAAACTGGAAGATCAAAGTTTCACTTTGATGTTGTTGTTATCATTCATTTTATCTGTTGATTCATTTTAATATTTAAATGTTTTTCAGTTTTAAATGTTGGAATTTAAAGTTTATTGATATCTGAGAATTATTATTATTATTATTATTATTATTATTATTATTATTATTATTATTATTATTATTATT
>NW_015114385.1:20735-21717 GCF_001443285.1 Poecilia latipinna | reverse complement strand
TATTATTATTATTATTATTATTATTATTATTATTATTATTATTATTATTATTATTATTATCTTTCTGGAAACATTTTATCGTTTATTTAATTTCTGGGACGATTTTTGTGTTTTTTCAATAATTATGATTTAAAAACAGAAAGTATTCACGCCCTGATCAATAACCAATACTGAGTCAGACTGACGGCTCTCTGGAAGGTTCTGGTTCCCCTGGTCCAGAACCAGAACCTGCTCGGTGGTGGCAGCGTGATGCTGAGGGCTCAGGGTGAGGTTCTGGTTCCGGGCCCGGTTCTCCTGGTTCTGCTGGACGTCGGCGCTGCGGCTGCAGGATTTGCATGCAGCTCATTTGTTTATCACTGTTTACCGGATTCAAATGGACCTGTTGGCGCCGGCAGCACAGCGGTTCTGGCTGGAATCGGACCCGGCCACTCAGCTTTTCTCCTCTCGGCTTCAGGATCGTTTCCAGAACATTCTCGTCTCCGGATCCGACCCGGAATGGTTCCAGGATCTGGTCCTTCACCTGCTCTGTTCCCAGTTTGATTCAGAACCACTGGAGGTTCTGGTTCTGGTTCTGGAGGTCCAGTTTGCTGAGCGGGGATGGAGAGCGTGGAGGACGACGGCGTGTTCCTCCACACCTTCAGGATGGTTCCGAGCAGATCCGACAGCGTGGGGGCGGAGTCTGCCGGGCCGGCAGGACCGGACCAGGAGAACCGGGCCGGTCCAAAGGGCCTGGAGAACCAGGCCGGTCCAACGGGTCTGGCTGCCATCGAGTTTCGCATTCAGCAGCTGCACAGTCGGCAGTTTCTGCTCCTGAAGATGCAGCGCTGCACCAAGAGGGACGAGCTGAACAGAACCGGAACCACAGAGGAACGTGAGTTACCCAGACAGAACCAAACAGAACCAAACAGAACCAGACAGAACCAGACAGAACCAAACAGAACCAAACAGAACCAGACAGAACCAGGACAGAACCAAACAGAAC
>NW_015114385.1:0-19846 GCF_001443285.1 Poecilia latipinna | reverse complement strand
ACAGAACCAAACAGAACCACACAGAACCAAACAGAACCAAACAGAACCACACAGAACCAAACAGAACCAAACAGAACCAGACAGAACCAGATGTAGACCTGGTGGTCCGTCTTTAGCCCAGGCTGTGTGGAGCCCCCTGCTGGCCTGGAGGCCTAATGCAGCAGCTGTGTTTGCTTATCCCTCTGGCCGGCTCTGCCTCTGCTTACATTGTGCTTGTTGAAGCCAGACGTTGCCTGTGTGAGGCTGACCTTGCTGTGACCTTGCTGTGACCTTTCTGCTGCCAGTGATCAGTGAGGATGAAGATGAGGATGACGAGCTGCAGGCCGTGCAGAAGGAGCTGGAGGAGCTGCAGGCCAGGAAGGAGGAGCTGGAGCGAGGCGGGGTCACCTTCACGGCCAGCGCCGACGGAGGCACGTTTCCTCTACCGCCCCCTGCTGGCCGCACTACAACTCACACAGCTCACCTCTGACCTCTGACCTCTTCAGGTTGCACGGCACAGCGGCCGTCCTACAAGGAGACGCCGCGCGGAGGAATCTACATGCTGCCGCCGCCGCCGGGCAGAGAGGGAGCCGCTGCAGACGGAGCGACGGACGACGTCCTGCCAGGTGAGGAACACCTGGAATACCTGGAACACCTGGGATACCTGGAACACCTGGGATACCTGGAACACCTGGGATACCTGGGATACCTGGAGCCAACAGATGGAAATAATTATTGATCTCAAGCAGAAATTGTTTACTTGTTGACCAGCTGCTCATCCAAAGTTTAAATGTTACTAAATATAAATGTAACTGTAAATAATCTAATTATTTTCCAATGTTTCTCTGTCTGATGCTTTTATTTTGGCGGGAAGCGGAGCGGCTGGGAATGACGGCTGGACTCACCAAGTGTCCATCATGTGGCGAGCTGGTCGTCACGGAAACCCACAGCACGGTGAGCGAAAGCATGTGGCTGCTGTGCTTCCTGTGCTCCATGATGGGGTGAGTTATGATCAGTTATTACTGTAAATAATCACTATTAGATGGAGCTGCTACCTCATGTTTAATATGATGTTGAATAATTATTTTACTGTTAATATCTAATTATATTAAATATGACTGTAACTAACAAATATGCTAATATTATGAATGATGATTAGTGAATAATAATATCACTTTTATTATATTACTATTAATAATTTCCATATTAATTACTGCTGTTAATAATTACATACTGTGAATAATAATGGAGTAAATATTAATGTGAATTAATATATTTTTTAAAATAATTATTTTATTTAATATAATTTTGATTGAAATTGACCTTTTTATATATTAATGTGAATAGTTCTACATTTTTGAAAATAAATATTATTGTATTAAATATTATCTATATTAAATACTGAAGAAAATAATTATGTTTAATACAATATATAATGTGTATAACATTAAATATTGAGAATGAGTATTAATACTAAATATTGCTGTGAATAAAGATAATAAATATAATAATATGAACCTGTTGTCCTCCAGCTGTTTGGCTGGTTGTTGTCTCCTTCCGTTCCGCATGAAGCGACTCAGGAACGTTCATCACATCTGCCCTCGGTGCCGCCACCAGATCCACACCTACAAGCTGCTCTGACCAGGAACTGTTCACACCAGGAACCGTTCACATCAGGAACTGTTCACACCAGGAACTGTTCACACCAGGAACTGTTCACATCAGGAACTGTTCACACCAGGAACTGTTCACACCAGGAACTGTTCACATCAGGAACTGTTCACATCAGGAACTGTTCACATCAGGAACTGTTCACATCAGGAACTGTTCACATCACTGTTCACACACTATTCTCCTTCCCCCCAATGGAAATCTGAATAGTGTGGTGTGCATTTGTGTTTTCATCATCTTTCACCTTCTTTTTGCTGCGGTTCTTTGGAAAACAGCCAAATCTCAGTCAGATGGGATAAAACCAGGTGCATCCCCACAGCCTGATGCAGCCGCTGCTGTACTTCACACTGAGAGACAAATCCAAATGCAAACTGCTTCCGTTTGGTTTCACTCTTCAGTGAGCTCTACTTTGTGTTGGTCGCTCGGAGGACAAACGCTGCAGGCTGAGATGTGAGTAAACGGGGTGAATAGTTTCTGCGAGGCGCTGTGTTGGTCCGGCCCGATTGGACCGGGTCCAGCTGTAAATATTTCCTCTGACAGTTTGAGTGGAGCCTCTGTTTGGACACCTGCAGGAAACGACCGGCCGTCATATCTCATCATTTCATCTCCCAGGCAAATGTGGCGGTGGAACGTCCACATTACGCAACATTTACTGCAGTTTCTACTCAGTTTGCTGCCTGTTGGAGCCGAATGCTTTACTTACTGACTAAATACAGCAAACAGCTTCATTTACTGGGCATCAGAGCTGCTGGTGGTGATGCAGGTCACTGTCTGGTTAATGGATCATGTCATGTTTCAGAGTGGAAAAAAGAAGCTTTTCATTTATATTAAAATCCCCTCAGATCCTGCAGCTCTCGCTACAACACACCGTGTGAGTATTAGTGCGTGTGTGTGTGAGTGTGTGTTGGATGAGTGCAGCAGGAATGCAAAGCAGGATGAGAGGAAACAGAAACTTTCTGCTTTCAGAAACGGCCGAAGGAAACATGGAGCTGCGACCAGACGGCAGAGTTCAGCTGCTCTGAACGTTTTCTGGTCATAAAGTTTCAAAAATTAACTGCATTAATTTGGGTCATTTAGAAAAAATAAGAGAAAAAATGAATGTATTATTCAAGGCTATATCTTCACCAAGTTACTCGTTCATTTATAAAGGTCAGTTGCTAAAGATTTATTTACTATTTGGTGGCAAATTTAGTTTGAAGCTAAATAAGTTCATCAACAAAATATTTAGCTTCAAACTAAATATTTACTTTTAAAGTCATTAGTTTTCACACTAGACATTCAGCTCCAAAATTAATATTGAGATTCAAATTAAATATTTAGTTAACAAGCTAAATATTGATTTAGCAAGTTAAATATTTAGCTTCCAACAAATTAAAGCACAATTCTCAGTTTACACTCCAGATATTTACCTCTAAAGTTTAGTTCCAAACTAAACATTTAATTTGAAACTAAATACTTCATGTTACCTTTTTATAATAGTTTATCTGACCTAAAACAAAGTTTGAATCGTTTCAAAGCAAATATAAACATTTATTAACATGAATGCTTTATCAGCATCGGAAATTATTTGTTTTAGCTAATTAGCTACATCAGAACTAGCTACACATTTAGCTTCGAGCTAAATATTTATCATCGAAACTATGGCTGAATAATGAACCATTATTATTTCAGTACAGACAGAACTAATTATTGGTGTTAATTTTTGACTGTATAACTTTTCAAACGGCCTAATCATAACCCACAAATGGACCAGACGGGAAAAGAACCGAACCTTGGGACCGGATCTGTCTGACTGCGTGGAAACTGGGAATCAGGACGTCGCAGTGGTTTCAGGGCCAGCAGCACTCAGTCAGATTTAAATGTTGTGGTCAGACATTAGAAAAGCTGTGGAGAGTCAAATGAAGCTAAAGCTCTGTGAACAAAACACCGGAGAGAAGAGCGGCTCGAGTTTCAAACCAATCTGAGGATTTACTCCCCTGCAGATCAGGCTGGGTTTCTGTTTACTTCTATTTCACAGATATTAAACTGTGGTTTCATTTTAATGTAGAGATGATGAGTAAACATTTCCTGAGTCAGACAGCAGGGCAATGGAAGGGCCTCCACACCACTAGGGGGCCCCCAAGAGCACCAAGCTAGCATGATTAGTCATTAATTATTCATAGATACATTTATGACGTACATTAATTTTATTCATACATATTTCACCCATCTTCCCACAGAATGATGCTGCCACCACCATGTCAAACCTGCTTCCATAATTTCAGATTTACTCGAGCAGATTACTAAAAGCAAGAAAATTTCTTAAATTGCAAAAGAAAAAAAATGCTAAATGATTTATTTACTTTAAAATATGTATATATAACTTGTTTCTTTACGCAGTGATGTTTGTGTTTCTAACCTTTACTGACATGGTGGTGCTGAACAGAACCAGTCGGGTCCATTTCTCCCAGTCAAAAACACCAGGATGACTTGGACAAAGGGAAACTGGGTTTATACTGGGTTTATACTGGTCAGACAGGTTAAACTGGGAGCATCATGGACTGAGCTCTAAACTCCACCATGTTTGTGGAGCTGATTTCTGTTTTCCATGTTGGAAAATGATCGTTACCAAAACGGTGTTTTACTTTCACCTCAAACCGAAACGGATGAAACTTCAACCTGGGATCAGAATCATAAACACACTCACAGTACACTCACTTTTATTAGCACATAAAAGCATACTGTACTCATATATACACATCTCTCTTAGAGTATTTACAAAATAACGAGCCCATGGATGGTACACATGTATAAAAATATGCATTACATCTATAGAAATATGTACACAATGTGCAAAACGTATGGCATTCCAACAGGAGGCGTGGCATGGGGCAGTGGAGGTCAAGATGGCCGACATCAGCTGATCCGCTCAGATGTGAAACTGCATTTCTGCCTCAGAAGGAGGCAGGAAGTGACAGAGCAGCTGTTATTGCTTTGAGTCGTCCTCGCCTGCTGCGGATCGCCTGGTCCACAGGAAGTCAACTGGGTGTCCAAACTTATGGCGCGGGGGCCAAAAATGTCTCCAGGTGTCACAAACCTTTTAGTGTTTAAACAAAAACTCTTTCATGTTTTTGTTTTTGCCTGAATCTGAACATGACATATTTCAAGCAAGTGACAAATTATTGTAGATTTAAAACATAAAAAGTTTTTGCAGTTTGCCAGATTAAGAAAAAAATCGTATCCAAATTTTTTCAGGTTGATCTTGTTTTTCTACATTTTTTGTCTTTATGGCTCACTCTTGCTTTATTTTGAAAAGTCTACAATTTAGTGACAGTGATTGTACAAATTAGATTTAAAGCAAAAACTTGTGTTGCACTTTTTCCATTTTAATATCTTATATTGTCTGTGTGTTTTTGAAACTTTGTTTTAAATTGGTTTAAAATCTGGACTAAAGGTCAGAGGTCAGTAGGCCCCCGAGCCGCACTTTGGACACCCTGAAGTAAACAGCAGAAAGATAAACAGGAAGTCCTCAGAGTCATCCAACAAATCAGAGGAGAGAAAGAAGAAAACAGCTGCTCGATGAGTTTGGAATAAAACCACAGCAAGGTGATGAAGAGCAGGAAACCGACCAATCAGGTTAGAGCAGACGGTTGCCCTCTAGTGTTTGTCTACAGAACTGCAGGAAAAACCGCAACAATCAGGAAATTTACCTGCAGCTCAACATTCAGGTGAGGAAATGGAAACATGGAGTGGCTGACCCAACATGGCAACCCGGTGACGCAACATGGCAACCCGGTGGTTCTGTTAGCTGGACCCAAAACATGCAGAGAGACGACATGCAGAGGAACATGGCTGCTCCTAACAGTAACATGCTTCTCTGTCACACACACACACACACACACACACACACACACACACACACACACACACACACACACACACACGCAAAAGTATTCAAACTACTTCAGCTGTCACAGTACAACCACTAACTACAGTAGTTTGTTCACAGGATCATTTGTTTGCTAAAACGATAAAATTAGTTGATATGTTTTCTAATAAATTTCTTAGCAACAGATTAAAAATGTCAAGCTTAGTTTTTTTAGCTGGTGGAACATTTGAATTTTCCTAAAGAGTAGCATAAAAACATCATGTGCAAAGTTTCCTGTTATTTTTCCATCAAGCATTCGACTAAAAACCAACAGAGTGGAAACGAGTCGTCTCCCCTCTGCTTCCTGTCTGTGCTGCTTTTTGGAGCTTCTCTTTCCACATCCTCAGGATCTACAGATTATGGATCTGGTCAGCTGGTCTGATCAATTTGTCCTGCAGGATCAAACCTGGATGGACTCATGATAACAGGCTTCCAGCCGTTTGGAGCAGGCCGACTCCGGCCGGCGCTCAGACCGACGGGTTGGATGGACTCCATCTTGGAGAAGTTGCCGGTTTCGGTCCGGCTGGGCAGCTTTCCATCCGAGTCTGAACTGGGTCCCCGTGTTCCTGGGTGGTTTGTGAAACCCTCGTCTGGAGCTTCATGCCGCCGTGTCGTCCTTCTGGCCAACCACAGATGAACTCTGACCTCTGCCTGTCGCTGCCTCGTGTCTGAATGGTTTTCCTGTCGTTTGTCTGTTTAGTTCATTACTTTTAGAAACAGTGGAGTAATTATTACTTTAGACCAACATTTAGTTTTATCAGAACAAGATTAGTCTACAAATTATGGACTTATTCTTATTAAATACGGGGAAAAAATGCAGTTTTATACTTTTATCTTTTTGTCTTTCTTTTGGTTTGTTGTTTTATTTTCTATTTCCTCTAATTCATATAAAACACGTTGAACTGCTTGTTGCTGTTTGAATTAAATGAAGATTCTTCAGGATTTTCCTGTTGGATCAGGATAAAAAAATGTTTTTCCTTCACATTTAAGAACAAAAAAAATTATTTTGCTTTAGATTGTAAAATATTTACAGAAATGCTTGATAGAAAAACAACTGATCATGTAGTTTGTTTTTTATGCTTCCCTCATAATTATTTTATTTTTCCACAAGAAAAATAAAAATAGTTTAAAGTTGAGAGAAAAAGATTCAGAAACCTTTGATGTGCTGTAATGATCCGAGTTCAGACCTCATTCATGTGGCGACACGGCGGTGGCAGCATCATGCCTCTGAGCTCTGGATCAGGTCTGATCTGGAAAACTTTTACATCTAGAACTTTGATCCCAGAGGAACCGACTGCAGCTGCAGGGGTGTGAATACTTTGGCAGGAAATCACCTTACAGGCCACCGTAGCTTTGACTTTCTATTGGTCGTCTCGCAATTAAGTTAACCGGGTCACCAGAACCTGCAGCACCAGAACCTTCTCAGTCTCTGGTTCTCATCAGGAGGATGCCGTTTTCGGGTCGGCGTCTTTAGAACTACATTCAGTTGGAGAGCGGACCGCTGTGTCTCCATGGCAACCAGGCGGCGGCCGATATGCCGTGTTCACATTGGTTTGTTCTGAGGGGAAGCGGCTCCTCTTTAGTGCATAGTTCTGATCCAGACGGACGAGACGGGCGGTTCTGATGGGACCAAACTGAACCGGACTGGGTCAGCAGAACCCAGAAGAACCTGGTGGCTCCGTCCGGGTCCAAACCGTATTTACAGTAACCTTCCTCCTCGACTTCATTCGGTTCCAGTGGAATCCTGACTTCAGGAATCAGAAGCCCGTTTGGGTCGGCGGTTCTGGTCGGGTCAGTCGAAGTGCAGCTGCATGTCGTGCGGCTCCAGGAACTCGGCAGGGAACCCGGCGGGCCCCGGGGTGGAGGGGCCGTCCAGCCACTCCATACCGTCCAGGTTTGGGTCGAACAGCGCCAGGCCCAGCGCCGACCCGGCCGGGTCCGAGAAGGACAGGTCCGTGGTATCCATGGGAACGAACGGGTCGGCCAGCTGGCCCCGCAGCTCCTCCATCAAGCCCTGGGTCCGTGGGTCCGACGCCGGCGCCGTCTCTGCCAGCGTCCGCTCCAAGAAGGCCTCCAGCTGGCCGTCCAGAACCGGCGGGCACAGCTGGACCTGAGGCGGCGAGCGGGACAGCGCCGAGCCGACAGGAAGCGTAGTGATGCTCGCCGTCACCGGGTGAGTCTTAGTCAGAGCGCCGGCGGCGTCCTGAGGCAGGAAGGGAGGGATTTCTGAGAGGAGGAGAAGAAGAAAGTCAACATGGAGATTATCACAACAATAATCAGATTATCACAACAATAATCAGATTATTAAAACCTTGTCTCCTCTCATAAAAGTGTATTTTTGATGAGTTTGTGGCCCCGCCTCTCGCCGGGTCGTTACCCAGAGGCCCCAGCCTCCTGACCCCACTGAGGGACGACGGTGTTAGAAAACGGATGGATGCAGTTTTATGTCTCATAAACTGAAAGTCTGTCATTTTAATAAATTTGATCTCATAATGCAAAAGTTTCCTGTTTTATTAATTTTTACTGTAACGTGAAATTTTCTCATTATAAACAAATAATTTACCTGAATTTATGTCCAACTTCAGCTTCTAAACACCTTCATACCATCCAGTTTAAAGTTATGATTTTAACTCATGAAGTGTTTGGGCTCACCTCCGCTCTCCACCAGGATGTCAAACAAATCATCCATGTGCTGGCTGGTTGCCGTGGGAACCTGAGAAAAAAAACCCAAACATTTATTCATCCACCAGACTGGAATAAACTGATATTTGCTCCAAAACCGGAACCAAGGAAATGGACCCAGAGAGGTCAGAACCGTTCAGTCGCACCAAGTCTGGGTTCCTGTGCAGCAAAACTTTTCGGCTGGAACAACGGAAAACATGACGATGAAATAAAATAAATAAATGTGCTAAATGTGAAGAAGGCATCTCTGTTTGCCTTCCTCTGACCTGAGCCTGGTGGGCCGGGGGCCCCCGCCGGCCCCCTCTGAGGGCCGCCCCTGGATAAAATGTAGCAAAGCCTAAAATCTGGAGAATCCAGATGAGCCGTTGTCATGGTGACCAGCGGCCACTCAACTTCATGCTCAGCTACCCAGTGTTCACCGAGCAGAATCGGACCGGATCGGGTTCTGGGGGGACCGGATCATCACCAGCCGGGTCTCTGGGTCCGTTACAAAACTCCTAGTTTCAGATAACTGCCGTCCTTCCAAAGCGGGTCGGGTCAGCTTCAGAACCGGGTCGGACCTCACCTGGCCGGCGGCCTGCAGGCTGCGGCTCTGCTTCACGGCGTCTTCGTAGCGGGGGGGCTCCCTGGGCGGCTGCAGGACGAAGGTCTGCTGTGGGGGGAGAGGCAGAGGAAGGCCGGGCCGGGTCAGAACCAGAACCAGCAGCGGCTCAGACCCAGCAGCAGGTCAGCGGGTCGGTACCTTGCTCAATGGGCCGTTGGACGCCTGGTGGTTGGGGGACGTGTGGGGAGACGCTCTGCTCTCTGGGGAACGCTGCAGGAAGCGCTGAGGGCTGGACTCGCTCCGGTTCTGGTTCCCCAGAGCGGCCGGGCTGCTGCACAGCGTCAGAGTCTGGAGGAGAAGGTTCCATCAGAGACTGGTTCTGGTTCCATCATGGTTCTACTGGGCCGGAGCGGCTCAGACTGACCTGCAGCAGCGGCGCCTGCTGATTGGCTGAGACCTCCATGTTGGCGCTCTGCAGCTGAGGAAGAGGATTCTGGACCAGACCCGGACCGGAGGATGGCGCCGAGAGGACCGGCTGACAAACACAGGAGGTAACTTTACACAGAACCAGAACCAGAACTCCTCCACATCTAGTGACTTTACATCAGGCCTGCACAGCAAATCAATAAATATATTTATCACAATAAACACGCGATCAATACCAACAGATAATACTCCTGATAGAATGTTCAATAATTTCACTGATCCAGAACCACACAGCATTCTGGGAGATGTATGCAGAGTCAGTCTCTAATGCTAGCTAAGCTAGCGCCAACCAACTCGCTCGCTCTCTGGTTGCCTAGCAACACCCTGCTGGGTGACTGGGCAGCAGTTTCAGGTTTCCCCACTTTGTCTCCTAAATGTCAGGCGACCAGTTTGGCTGCATTTCAGATAATTAAAGGGAACCACAATTATTTATAAAAATATCCTTATTGGGAAATATTTATCTTAGATGTAAAAACCTCATACTGTAGGTTATTTAGTTTTTATACATTTTAATAAAATATTGTCACATGAAAGTCGCCACGTTGTTCACGCTGCAATGCATTCTGGGTAAATGACAGTGATGAGTAACGTTATTAAGCCTTTTTACTCTGAACTGGAGCAGAGTGAGGCCGACACCCATCCAGGTCAGACCCAGCAAACAGTCCGAGTGGTTAGCGCTCCCCTTGTGCAGCTTTGGTTTCTGAGATATTAGAAATTATTTTTTAGGTCATCCAGAGGTCACCATCCCCCATTTTGCTCCAAATCAGACCAGAGAGGCTCCTTCCTTAGTGCTCTGTTACTGCAGGTTTGTGCCGTTAAAACTAGGCAGCAAAGCTGTTTTCAAGTTGGATGTTGGATATTCGCGCTGCGCGGATTGAAAGAGAAGAATTTAAAAACATGACGCGTGTCCTTGGAGCGGCTTAAGGCCGCTAACACGCTACAGCGTTCCTACCTGCAGACTGATGGCGCCGCCGCTGTTCGGTAGCGACACCGGGACGAAGATCTGGGTGGTGGTCTGGCCCGCTGCGGTCAGCAGCGTCTGCGGCTGACCCAGGACTCCGGCAGGGTGGCTGATGAAGAACTGCTGCAGGCCGGGGGCCGCGGGCTGGCCCTGGGGGGCCGGCGTGGGGCCGGCCCGGTTCTGGATCTGAGCGATGATCTGGGTTTGGGTCTGGAGCTGCAGCGGCTTCCCGGCCGACACCGTCACGTCCTCCAGCTTCACCACCTGGGGGCTCAGGACGGCGGCGCCGGAGGAGCAGCTAGGCAGAACCGGGCCCTCCATCTTCACGGCGCCGGAGCTCAGAACCGGGTCGGCCTGGCCTCTCTTCTCCACCTCCAGCTGCATCTTGAGCTCCTCCACCAGCCGCTGCTCCCGCTCCAGCTTCCTCATCAGATCCTCGATCTGCCGCTGCTTCTCATGCAGTCGCCGGTCCCGCTCCTCCGGCTGGGGCGAACCGGAACCAGAACCTGGCTGGGCTTCGGCCTCAGACATGCTGACGTCCGGCTGCAGAGCGGCCGGGTCCGAGGGGATGGGTGAGTTAGGCGGGGTGGAGCACATCCTCTCTGGCGCCGCCTGCTGGACTGGAAGAACGACAGCAGGCGCGGCAGAGGAAGAGACCTCCATGGGCATGGAGGAGGCGGCGGTGCATGTGGGAACGCCAGGCGGAGCCGGCAGGGAGGAGTTTTCCTGGAACGGCTTCAGCCTCTCTATCAGGTCCGTTTTGGTCCCGGAAACCGGCAGACCGCGCAGCTTCAGCTCCAGCTTCAGCTCGGCCACCTGGAAACAGCAGGAGGGAGAGAAGGCCTGAAAACGTCGCAGCAGCTCAACTCGTCCGCTGGTCCCTGGTCAGGCCAGCCGTTACTGACATCAAATGTTATACGGCTGGTTTGTTCAGATCCGCCTAAAACTAATGAACTTTGTCAACTTCAACCAAACAGAAATAAAAACCAAAACTGAAACCATAAATAAAGTGGATTACAATGTTTATTAATCATCAGAATGAACATTTTGGAGCTCATTTTAATTTATCATGGGATTAAATGATTGTTTATTGCGACAGATTAAGCGGAGCTGAAATGTGAAGAAAATAATCCACAGAATAAAATCTGATGGTTTACTTGTGAGGTTTTCCTCTTTGAACTTCTAAACTATGAATTAGTTTTTTAATGTGCTAACTTAGATTAGTTAATTACAGTTTATACACCTTAAAAAGATTTTATTGCTTACAGGAACCTTTGTTTTCATACGTTTCTGGTACGCCCATAAATCTGACGCACAGCTACATCTGCTAACAGCAGCGATGGAAGCTGCTTCTCTGCTCCATCTGGGGTTAATTTCTGACCGATTGGACAATCAATAAGAGCTTTGTAGTGTTTATGTTGTGCTAAGAGCAGGTAGCTTAGCACTGAAGCTTTGCTAGCCTAAAATAGCATTTGGATGCTAACATGTAGCAGCTAATGCTAATGTTAGCGTCCACAGTCCAGAACAATCTCTGATGTTCAGATCCGATATTTATTCAGTAATTTAGCAGAAAAAAATGGTTTGAATTGAAAACGTTTATTTTGTCTCTAATTTTTGACCAAAATGAACTGGATTAAAGGTGTTGACTGATTCCCAACATTATTTTAATCTAAACCATCCCATAATATCTCTGGCTGAATGCTTGTTCATTCATCATTTGCTTCACAGTTCAGCTCCACTTTGTTGACATTTTGTGTCTCTAATGTCAGTAAATCTGGTAAAAACTAGAAGAGGGATGAATATTCCTGCAGGTGTGTGGATACCTTCATCTCGTCCAGGTTGGCTGGCAGGACTCCTGGCTTGCGATTGGCCAGCAGGTTGTTGGGTCGCGGCGGAGCGGGCGGCGCCAAGGGTTGCGGGGGGGCGGTGGGCAGAGACACTACGATGGAGGCGGGCAGGGCGCCGACGCCGCTGCTCTGACTCTCCGCCACCGGCCTGCAAGAGATTATTTATTATTTCTGATCCAAATCACTGGATCAGAAAAGTACGAAGAAAGAAGGCCATGTCAACATTACGACAACTAGCTCTGCTCCAGGGGTTTCACATTTCAGTCAGGTTTAATTAAAATATTATTATTGTTACAACAGCAGAAAACAGGAAGTAGGTTAGCTATGCTAGCTTGACTTTGATAACTTGTGTTTTGGTTCAGCTAGCACTAAAACACACACACACACACACACACACACACACACACACACACACACACAGGTGTTGGTTTATGAATACGACATCCATCCATATGCGTTACTGGACTGAACAGAACCGGTTAGCCGCTAAAGCTAGCAACGCACACTTGCAGCCATTACCACGCATCAAATCAGCAAATATTAAATGTTGCTGAAGGTGCTAGTCTTCACTTTTTCACAGAAACGACAGACGAACACGGACTGAAACATTTATATTCATTTCTAATCCAATTTCTGTAAAATGTGTTTTGTTCCTGTATGTAAACAACATCAGACCAAACAGGAACGAAATCCTTTGAATTATAAGACAGAAAGTAAAATTTATTTACAGAGACAAAAACAGCCTGAACACAGTGGTGGTTGATTGATTAGCTATTGAATCAATCAAATTAAACTTGATTGAATCAGAGAGACGGTGTGTCTGTGTGTGTGTGTGTGTGTGTGTGTGCGTGCGCGTTTGTTTGTAATATCTTCTGGGGACAATTTTCCTGACATATACTACGTTGTGGGGACCAATCGCCCCTCGTGGGGACCGGAGCCTGGTCCCCACGAGGGGAAACCCTGTTTTTGGGTCAGAGGTCAGAGTTAGGGCTAAGGTATGAATTGAGTTTTGGTTGGTTAGGGTTAGGAAAAGGGTAAAGGTCAGGTTTAGGCTGTAGAAATGAATGGAAGTCAATGGAAAGTCCCCACAAAGATAGCAATGCAAACATGTGTGTCTCTGTGTCTGTGTGTGTCTCTCTGTGTGTGTCTCTCTGTGTGTGTGTGTCTCTGTGTGTGTGGTCCCCTACTTGAGCGACGCCGGCAGGATGGTCTGGTAGTTGTAGTGCTGCTGCTGCTGCTGCTGCTGACTGAGGATCTGCAGCTGCAGGAAGAGCTGCTGCTGCTGCAGCAGGCGGGCGTAGGACGAGTCCATGGGCGGCTCGCCGGCATCCTGCTTCTGGTCCGGCGGGACGTACTGGTGGTACTTCAGCTTCTTCACGCGCGACTTGGCCTCTTTGCCCTTCTTGCTGCGGCTCTTCTCAGACAGACTTTTCTGTTGGCTTTGCTGGAATTTAATCAGAAAAGAAACTGAATAAACTGACCTGCATCAGGCTTCACACAAAACATTCCTAAAGCGTTAAAAATAATAAATATAAAGATAATAATAATGATAATATACTGTTGCAGGAAGTACAATAACAATGTTATATAATAGAAAGTCAAACAGCAAACACAGCAGCCTATCGCCATGACGACGCTGTGCTGCTCCATCACATACAATCCTGTAAAAACAGACTGAAGTTTATGATTCACTGTAAAACACAAAACTACACCAGGTATGTGTCTAGTTTCTAATGCAAACATATTCATACACTGACAATATAACTAATCTAAGTAACTTTTCAGCTTTTTAGAGTCAATACTTAATATTGATTTTTAAAAAGTATTAGTTTCATTGACAGATTATTCCCTTGATACAGGTGAAATAATTTTTTAACAATATTCTAACAATGACTGACTGAAAATAACCTTCTGTATCTTACTGAAAAGTTACTTGTAAGTTTTGTCTTATTTTTAGTGTAATAAGATATTTTCATTAGAAACTAGACAAAAATACCTGGTAGGGTTTTGTGTTTTCACAGTGAGCTCATCATAAGTCATATTTGACATTTTACAGTGATCTGATTGGCTGTCCTCACTCCAGGTGCGCTTGTTTTGCTTCAGGGGAGGCGGAGCGTCGTTCTCACCTTGACCAGAGTCGGCCCCGGTTTGGAAGGCGCGGCGGTGGGCGGGGCATGCTGGACAGGTGGACAGGTGAGAGGCTGCTCATTGGCTGAGGCCGGCTTTGGGAAGTCTGCGCCTGGAAGAGGCTGAAGCAGCAGAAAAAGAGTTGAAATAAACATGAGAGTAAATCCTCCTGAAACCAGCAGGGGGCGCTCCATCTCTGACCTGCAGCATGGCGATGGCAGGCAGTACTGCGGGCGCCGGGCCTGTCGGCGGGGTTTCCGGGACTCTGCTCTCTCCAGGTGAGGGGGCGGAGCCCTGAGACTCCTGGCTGGCCGGTTGCTCTGGAGACACGGCGTCGTAGCAACCGTCCTCCTCCAGAACCTTGGGGTAGTTGACCTGGCCCACTGCGGGTCAGCAGAGCCGTCAGTTTGGGCCGCGCCCGGCGAGGCGTCCCGGCGGCGGCGGCTCACCTATGATGGCCTCCTTGAGGCTGGACGCCACCGGCAGGATGTTCTTCTCCACCAGCTCCATGGGGCCGGGCCGCTGGGCGATCTTCTCGTTCAGGTTGTCGGCCAGCCGCGCACGCTTCAGCTTCATCTGGGTCGCCTGCAGCGACGGCTCCGCCCCCGTCTCTGCAGGGGGAGGAGCCAAAACGTCACGCACTCAGAAAAACAGCAACGGCAACGCATCACACGGCTTCAAAGATGGAGGACAGCAGCACCTTGCAGGATGTGCATCCGGACCAGCTCGGCGCGCTCCGGCCGGCTGCGGATCTTATGCTTCAGGAAGTTCTCCGTCTGAAAACAAGCCAGGATGTCAGCAAACGACTCATCTGGTTAATCAATCACTGGAATAATAATCAACTAATTTAGTAATCGAGTTTTAACTGGAGCTGAAAAGGCTGAAAGAACAAATGAACTAATGTTTTCTTCATCTGTAAATCTGTTCTACCAGAACTCCTGAAGTTCAGTTTCAGCTTCAAGTTCTGGAAAATCTATCAATCACCTTTAGCCATTCAATTATTAATCAATAATAATCTCCAGATCAGTTCAGCTGCAGGCGAATCCTTCGCTTCAAACTTTATTACATTTTAGGCAAGAAATGTTTTTGATTCTAATAAAGGAATCGATTTATTATTTACATCTTTTAATCCATTTCTAATATTTTATAAAAAGACTCAAGTGGTTAAATGTCTCTGTGCCCCATGAATCATCACTATAATTGATTACTAACAATACATAATATTAGACAAACTTATGAGCTCAGCTTTAATAAATTAGTAAAATCTCAAATAAAAGATGCAGATCTTCTGCTGTTATGGACAGAAATAACTTCAGATTAATACTATTATCAATAATGATCAATAATTTATCTCCATCCGTTTCAGGCATGAAAAGAAAAGTAGAATTCCCCTAAAGAGATTTTATTATCTCTGGTTTAATAACACAAAATGTTTCTGATGCTTTCTATCAGTGGCGGCCATATTGGATAATGAACTCAGAGTTTCCATGGTTTCCCTTCAGAGCAGAAATCTGAAGCGCGTTCAGCCTGAAGGAGGCGCTGTGGAGTTTTCTCACCCTGGCTCGCTCCAGGCTGCGGATCTGGCCGTGGAACGCTGCTGGGCTCTTCAGAGCTGCGACACAAACACAGAGTTCAGTTCTCCTCGTCTTCCTGCGGCGGCCGACTTGGAAGACGTTTACCGACTCGGACCTGAGCGGGCGGCGGCCTGCGGAGCCGCCACCACGCCCCCGGCGGCGTTACTCACGCGGCATGATGCCCTGGTCCACCAGCTGCTCCCGGGTCCGCCGCTGCTGCAGCCGCAGCTGCAGGACTGCAGGGAGAGCAGAGACGCGTCATGAAGCAGCAACCACAGAGCGACACGGGCGACGGGACGAAAGCAAACGGTAACCATGGAAACGCATCACCTCCGGCCAGCTCTGACCTCACCTTACCAGAGGTCCGTGAATCAGCCGAGAGCCGCTTAGAAAGCGCGACCCGGGGGCCGTCTGCGGCCCTGAATCAGAACCCGATCATCTAAACTTGGTTTGGAGGTTCAGGCAGAAAACACAGATTTAAAATCAATGTTTCAAAGAAAACAAAAACAGACAACATCCACCTTATTCCTGGAGGTTTACTGGGGAAACGATTATGTGTCTTACTTCCTGTGCCCACCGGAAGTAGCAGTATTTCACTGTAATTTGTAGGATTTTTTGCTAATCTATATTCATAATAGAAGTTACATCTCCCTTTTCGGCTATTGTACAATATTCACAGACACGCCGTCTGCTGTCGGAGAGCTGCTCAGTGCAGAGGATCATAACTGAGTTTAATCAGTTCGCTACATTTTGTAACGTAATGACCGTGAGTTAGCATCGCTGCTAGCAGCTCGTTTCTCTGACAGGAATACAGAGAAAAGCAGAGAAGCAGGTCAGAGTCTGAGCTGCTGTGAGCGCTGACGGTGTAAAACACCAGAACTACATATTAGCTCGGTGTGAGGTGAATTTTATTTTTTGTTTAAATTTAAAAAATAATAAAGTTCATGATCAGAGTCTTTATCATTATGTTTGGGGCAGCAATACTTTTTTTATAAGACAAAATAAAATATCTGGGTTTATTTAATCCATCAGAACCAGAACCTCGAGGTTCTCCGTTCTGAGTGTCGCTGCAAATCAGCGGAGAAATATGGAGAATCTCCCCACTGGACCAGAACCGAACCGAACCGCATATTAATCTGTTACAGAGAGCAACTTACCACTGGAAAGTGTCTTAAGATGCCCTTGTGAAGCTCGGGGAACTGTTGTGCTGTTCATAGCTGTACTCTAATAATCCGACCAGGTGTAGTTTGTGGCTGCAGCAGCAGGTGTGTTTTGAATGTGCTCCCGAAACAAAAAGGCAGAACTTGGAAAACAGTTGCTAACATCTAAGCAAATGGTGGTTCTGGTTTGAAATCGGGCTTATAAATCACTCAAAGCGGACATTAAAATGAAAAATGTAAAAAAGTTTTTTTTTATTTAATTAATTCATAAAAACAACCAGTTTTACTAAAATAGAGACTTGGGCATTCCCAGTTAATAAAGTTTTCAAAACAGGGGCGCTGGGCGTTCAGCTCAGTCCTCCACGCCGCCGCAGGTTCGATTCCCGCCTGGAGACTTTGCCCCACGTCTTCCCCTCCGTTCTGTCGGTTCACTAGAGCCGACAGAACCTTAAAGTTAAGTTTTCAACATAAACCAGGAGTGAAACGAAAAGAAAACGCAGAAAAACATCAACCTGACGAGAAGCAGAAACGGGCCGCAGAGCTCAGCTCACACATCAACACGGGGCCTAGTCAAAGTATGCAGGGCAACGTTTTCCCAACAGACTTCCTGTCGGCGGAAATGTTCTGCTGCTCGGCTCCACAAACACATCGTGACCTTTGACCTGGGAGAGAGGGATGACCTCACAGATCTGGAATGAGAAAGTCTGGCACAAACACGAGCAACGAGGGGGCAACAGAGGGGCAACGGGGGGGGGGCAATAGAGGGTTACCGGCACAGAAACTCGTCCTCAGGAGGAACAGCCCACAGACTTATCTGCTGGAATTTCCTGGGTCTGGTGCCCCTCCCCACCCTGTTGCTGCTTCATCCTGACTCCATGCTGAAGGCGCAGCGATGCGAACGGCTCTGCAGCCGCCAGAGACAGAAACTCTCCTCATGCGGTTCAAATCCCTGCTGACTCACTGAGACTTTACATCAGCACTAAAAACCTCTAAACAACGAGAAGGAAAATATGGTGGAAGAAAAACTGATTTCAGGTCCTACAATTAAAACAATTAAAAATGTTCATCAAGTCCCACCACTATTACTTTGACTTTTCCTCCAATCAGCACATCAGGTTGCATCAGGTTGCTGTGAGAATGTGAGACTTTGAGCTGCTTCCTTTCACTGCTGCAATATCCAATAAAACCACAGGCTGTCCTTGTTGGCAGAAACATCCTGATCTGGTGGATCAGTAACCAAGAACTGGAGCAGAAATTACATCCACTAGTTAAAATGTTTCTTTCTTTAACTGATTTCTTTTGTCTGAAGTGATTACCTCCACATGTGATGAATGCCAGGCAGACTGGCTCTCCTCAGAGTGCTTTTAAATCTCTGGGTAGGTTGCCTGTCTGCTAGGTCTCTGCTGCCTCTCAGCACACCATTTCTCCTGACTTCCTAATACATCTGCTGCTCTGCAGCTAAATTAATCACTTCTTCTGTTTCTCAGTCACAGGCTGCCGTTCTTTCCTTTACATTTTTTCTTTCTACGTATTTTTCAGCTACAGTCATGGAAATTAATGCGACCACAACGAGCCACACGGTCCAATGCAATTTAAAAGAAAAGCTGCTTCTTTTTAAACACAGAGACGATGGATTCAGATTTAGGAGGCCAAAGGCTCGGCGGCATGTTTCCGTTTGCTATTTTTAAACGCATTACAACTGACCTGCTAAAACACAAAACCTTACCAGATATTTCTGTTTCTACTGCAAACATCTTAGTACACTAAAAATAAGACTTTATAATAACTTTACAGTAAAATGTAGGAGCTTGTTTTGAGTCAGTAAATTCTTAATAGTGTTAAAAGAGCAGATTATTATAAGGAGAAAATGTTATAAGTGAAAAATAATCAGTGTAACTAGAACGTTTTAGAATCAATATTAAGGAATTATTAAGATAAGATCATTTATTAGTTTCCTGTAGGAGAAATCAGTCTAGGAAGCAGGAGCAACAATAAGAATAAAACACAAATGTCAGATCGGCAGCATATCCACATAACATTTCCATTCACATACAATCCATCCTCTTCATGCTGCTCTTCATCATCTGGGCCTCCTGTAGCTCTGAAACAACTGACTGAAAACTGAAAACAAGGTCTTGAAACTTGTTGAAAAGTTTCCTGTAAGTTAGTTTTGTCTTATTCTAAGTGTGTGTGTTAAAAGCTAGACAGAGATATTTGGTAGGTTTTGTGTTTTTGCAGTGAAGGATCCAGAACAAACATTACAGATCAGACATGAAACAGAGAAGGACAGAAAGTTCTGATCCAGAAGCTGCACTGCAGATTTTAATCTCTATGAAAATAAATGATGTGACAGGAAGGTCTGAGCGGAGCTCGGTCCGACCTGCGGCGTTTCTAACAGGATGATCCCTCAGCAGGAGAAACGCTCCACAAGTCAAACTAAGACAGGAGGCTGAGCCCAGAGCCGCTGGTTTCCATGGTTTCAGGAGGATTTAATGAGCGTCGTCGTTTCTGCTGACAGCAGCAGAGGAGCCGCCAACATGGCGACACATCAGCACCTGCATGGCCGCCGCCGCCGCAGAGAGAGCTCTCTGCTGGGAAACTACCACTCACACTTTCCACTGGTGGGACGCTGCCAGTCTGCCTGGGAGAACTGGGATTAAATGTTGGGCCAATCAGATCGCGGCACGCTGTAACGACCCGGATCTCTGCCGGCCATCTGAGTCCTGATCAGAACCAGACGGGTCCAAACACTGGAGGAGTCAGGGAAGGCTAAAGATGATGATGATGATGGCCTTATTTACAGCCAAGATGGCTGCTGGAGGAGACGTTAGGTCCACATGCATAAATAATAATAATATTTTATAATGATAAACTCTGGATCAGTTTCAGAAACGATTTTATCTAAATA
>NW_015114384.1:137274-138692 GCF_001443285.1 Poecilia latipinna | reverse complement strand
GCCTAATGCTGACACTGTGAACTAAAAAATGGAAACTTTGAGAGAGAGACGGATGGAGTTTGGCATTTTGAACCCCAGAACTGGCCTGATGATGAAGAAGGTGTTTTAGCAGCAGGAGGCTCCCAGTACAGGAAGAGTACTGAGTCAGAGCAGCAGGTCTCGGGCCTCAGGGTGACTTCCTCATGCGCATAGCGGTCCTCAGCTTCTTGTCTTGCAGCTCTGTAGCTCCTTTCTCCTCGTCTCACGATCTTTCTGGTCCATCAAGATGTAGACGAGCTGGTCTCATGGAAGGAACACACCAGTTCTTCCTCTTTGCCTTTGTTCTTTGCCTTTGTCTTTATCTTTGCCTTGGTCTTTGTCTTTATCTTTGGGGTCCCAAACCCAGCTGATGAGAGAAGTGCAATTTGAAGCCACATGTTGCGGGGCTAACGGGTTGGTCCCCATGTGCAGAACAGTCTTCGGCTCTGTGGCTCCGGCTCTTCTTCAGCTGCAGAGTTCTTTGTCCATCTCGATCTTGGCTCGAAGCTGCCTGAAGGATCCAACCAAAGATTCCTCTTTTGCACTCACCTTATAAAGGGTTTATCCACCCTTTTGGTGCATTTGCATTGGCTAGCTTTGTTGCTGTGCCTGTCTCATTGGCCGACTACTTGGACCGATGATCTCATATCCATCACCGTCTTGGAGACATGATGTCCTGATGTCTGTTCTAATGTCCCAAGTTGCTCAACAGTTCTCCTACATCTGTTGCCTGCCCAACCTTTTCTTAGGAAAGTTTAAGTTCAGCAATAAGGCCTTGGTCATCTCTGCTCTCCCATCACTTCCTCTTTTTCCCCTTACCTTACACCTATCATCTATCTCAAACACAACATCAGTGGCCTTTAATTACAGTTACACATTTTACACCATTTTCAAGTTCAATGTCAAAATCACATTTATAACCTTTTAGTTTCTCTGATTTAGCATTCATTTATAATTTTATAATAACCATTACTTATTAGTTACTCTTATTATAATCATGATGTGAGTTATTACAGACATTTCTGAAAAGAAACCAAGAATAATCCATTATTCTAATTATTTGATACCAAAGTCACAGTTACTTCTTTCACCTTTAAGTACTTCCATAAGTATAAGAGTAAATATTCTTATAATCAAACCAACATCAACCACTGGTTAAACCAATATTAATTATTGGCCTAATTATAAGTTATTATTAATTTAAGTATTTTACTCTGGATTTTATCCAATTACTCAAAATGTTTAGATTTTATTCTTTAAACCTTTAATGCTTTGAAATAAGGAATAGTCTGAACTATTTTTATACACATGCAGGCTGGAAGCTTTCTTCCTCTTTCTTCAGGAAACCTGCTCTTCCTGTTTCATGACTCTCTTTCTGCCTGACTATGATTTTTTATGAT
>NW_015114384.1:119815-131099 GCF_001443285.1 Poecilia latipinna | reverse complement strand
CTCACAGAGAGCTCTGTGTGTGCATGTGTGTATGCATGTGTGTGTGCGTGTGTATGCGTGTGTGTGTGTGTGCGTGTTTGCTCAACTACTTGAGTCTGTGTGAACACTACCACATTTCAGACTCACACAGACTCCTCCGAGCTTCACACTGAACAGCTCATCTGGCTTGTAGGGCCAAAAGTCAAGTTAATAACCCATGCCATATAAATAAATGCTCACTTGACTACATTTCGTCACAAATTGCTACAACGGACTAGTGATTCAAGCAAGACGATCTTTATGAAAGCTTTTGCATTTGCTCCTCCAAACACCTGGGGCTCTATCGTTGTGAATCAATGACGCAGAGCACAAGAGCGCAGGGTGTGGTGAGTGATTTGTGGTAATTTTAGTGGCCTGAGGTGCTCAGCGAATAACTGCAGCAGAGGTGCAAACAGCTTGGGATTAGTCAGAATACATTAACAGCCAGGGTGCTGATGACCATTACTTTTTGTATTATTAATTTTTTTTATTATTATTATTGTAAAAGTAGAACCCTCTGAAGAAAGAAGAGCCAGTGTCCTTGTGCAGAAGTAGGACCAGCATTGTCACAGCGCATTAAATGCATTACCTTAGCATGAGGCTCATTGAGTTACAGTCCTTTTGTTGTCAGAAGAGAACTGCTGCTCAATATAGAAAGTGGCTCCTAATAGAGGATGAGGTCACTAATAGATCTCTGGACACCATGTAACGTGCTACACAGTGAAAACCATCAGGTGAATACAACTGTCTGATAATGTTCCCCTTTAGAGCCCTGCTTAAATCATCTTATCTCAGCTGTTTTGACTGGTTTCCATGGGGAATATATGGAAAAATACAGTCCACACAATAACGTCAGCTTTTTGTCATGTGAAAAGAGAAGATCGTCACCACGCTGAATGTGTGATTTGTGCTGTATTATTCAACAAAAATAAAAACTCTACGAGATGGAACAAAAGTAAAAATGTAAAAAAAGAAAAATGCTTCAATAAACATATTGCAGAAGTTGGAAAAGACTTCAGTAAATTTTCGTTCAGTCACCTGTGTAATGAGTCCCAGCATTCAGCCTGGTAGTGAAGAACACTACCAGGAGAGTTGGAACTCTGAGCGGAGAGTTCAGTGTGTTAGCAGTGAAGCTATTCAGTTGAGTGTAACGGTTTGTTAGAGGCACGAGCTGCAGCCTAAGGAACAGCAGCTCGCTATTATTTCTAAGAGCGACTGGCTGTTGGCGGTACATCTGCAGTGTGTTGGCGTCATGATTGAAAAGGTAAATTTCCAGTAAAATATTGGTATCTACAGACGCCAGCTTTTATTTTATTATTATTTTTTTTTACCGTGTTTCTGAAAGAATGGTTAAAAAAAAAAACTGGCGTCTGTAGCTACCAGTATTTTCTTTTTTGTCGTTCTTTCAGAAAAACGGTAGTTTACCGTTCTTTCGAAAGAACGGTAAACTACTGGCAGCTATAGATGCCAGTAGTTTACCGTTCTTTCACAGTATCCATACCGTACTTGCATTGACGGTAATCTACCGTCAGGATTAATTACGGTACAGCTACTGTGCATTTACAGTAAACTTCTGGCGTCTATAGCTGCCAGTATTTGACTGTAAATTTACAGGATTATTTTTTAGAGTGTGGGTTTAAATGTAAGCTGGGAGATTCTCTCCAGCCTCACTTGCATCATTCAGTGACCAACCAGAGGCAGGTCGCCACTCCACCTCTGCCAATCATCACTCAAGAACCCCTGTATAAAGCCTGTCATCCATGGATCCACCTGCAGTCGTGTTCCGACCCGCCTCCTTCCCATTCCCACCTTGATCCTCCAGCCTCTTCCATTCTTCCCTCCAGTCTGGTCTTGCCTCCCGGTGTCCAGCCCCGGTCTCTAATCCTCTCCCAGAGCAGTTCATCCTCATGGTGATCCTCAGCATACACGTCTTCTGCCGGCCGGGTCCGGGCTTTAAATCCAACAAAACTTTCAAAGTGTTTCTTTTCTCCAGATTGAATTAAAATTTGAATATTACATCAGTCCAATAATAAAAAAATGATCAAAAACAGAAATGTGTGCTTAAAAAAAAGTATGTACCTGTATTAATACCTGCAACCTCATATGAACATATTCCAATTTATTAAAGATGATTGTAGAGTCACATGGATATTAACGTTTAGGCACCCTAATTGGTTGCCAGGGGAGATTCAAAGATTTCTCAAACATGTGTGAAAGAATCAAATCAATACTACAGGTATATTTTTGATGAGGGAATAACTTTATAACTTGATGTAAAGCAAAAAAAAAAAAAAAAAAAAGTAATTTTTTCACAATACCTTTAAAAAGTAGAAAAAGGTGTTTTATATTGTTCAGGAGAATTTACTCTCATTCTTTTACAGAGCAAACAAGTAAGGTTAGGCATAAAGGTGCAACTATTCTGAAAGAACTCAATATTTAATAGAGTATCCTATGTTTTTTCAGAATACTTTATATATGGTATCCCAGATAAAACTGGGATACCATATATAAATGGTATTATTCACACTAGTGAATAATTGGAGAAATATTTGAAAAGTGACATTAAAAAAAATTCTACATTTCATTTTAGGCATAAAACTCTTGAGAAACAAGAGGGGAGCTGGTCAGGAATAAAGATCTGCAGGGGGCAGTGAGTATGATCACATGTAGAAGTCTGAAATGAATGAGACAGAAACCCACCACTATTACAAACACAGCAATGAAGCATCCTTAAACAGCAATTCTGCCTGATGAATTATTTTTCAGCATGATGTCACAAGACAAAATGATCACTAAGTGTTTCAGGGTTTAAGCAGTGATGTTTCTGCTCATTACCTAGAATGTCCCCAACGTCTTTAGCTCACTGACTTCATGTTAATGGGTTATAGAAAATGTATGTATTTCTTAACCTTTCCCAGGTATGAAATGTTTCTCAGTGAGCTGTGCATGTCTCACAGACACATCAGAAGCAGAGATACTTGTGGAAATCCACATTCCTGAGACTGTGTTTACAGGTAGAATCAACCTGAAAAGTAGTCAGTGATTCTTCTGCTGTAGCTCAGCAGTGACTTACAGACTGAATTATCAGTTATCACATTTGCATTTGGTGGCAACACAGGTAGGAAGACAAATTGCTCATTCTGCTGCAGTTTGGTGACTGTGTCTGAACAGCTTACTGGGATATTATGAAAAAACTTTCATCATTTATGTCCTTCACACATGAAACCATGCCAAGCTTTCTGCTCAGGGATGGAGCATAATTTAATACCTTAAAAATCTGATTCATTTCCAATTCCCTAACATTTTTTCCTGTATGGCTGAATACAGTATGACGAGCAAACTTACATGAGGACACTAATGCCTGCACAATGAGGCTGACAGGTGGAGGGAAGGAGTCGAATTTTGCTTTTATGTATTTTTTGTCTTGTGGTTATGAGAAAATGAAGATGAAAATAATTACATTCTTCATTCATTTGAATCATTTCAATTTTCAGTTCAGTTTATTGACATTGTACCAATTCATAATGTCATCTCAAGGCACTTCACAAAACGTTAATTCAGTGCAATCATAAGACGCCTTCAAATGGGTAGAGGGGGTTAGGGTTAAAAAAAAAAGCACTGATCCAGGAGAACTGTCTGTGTTAGAGAAAAAGTAGAATGTTAGCGGCAGTAGTGTTACTAAACAGTTCAGCTCTGAGCCAGTTTTCAAAGCTACCGGATGAAGCGAAACAAAACCAATAAGGAGAAAAATGTGCATAGATTTTCACCCCTACTTTTGAAATGGCGATGGAGAACTGATGAAGACTGTGGAGACAAGAGCAGAGGAGAAAACGTGGTCTACAAAAAACGAGACAGGAACCTACTGTTTGCATCTGCAAGTGCATTTTGAAGTGTCACATTAGAAAAGGGTGATGGAAACTGTAAAATTCAAAATTACTTCCTGAATTTTGACGCTCGCTTGTAGTTGTTTTTTTCTTTTCTGAAAAACAGTTAGAGCACTAAGGGGAGATGGAAACACAGAATAACAAACACAGTGGATTCCCATCCACTGGTTGGTCTGTGCCTTACTAAAGGCATAACATTTCTAAGTTCAGATCTCAGATTCAGAGTGGAGAACTGAGCTGTGTGGACTGAGTCATGTGCAACATGGCTGTAATAAATCTGACAAAATCACGCTTCATGTCATCTGGTTGATTCGCTCCAAACCAGCAGATGGAAACATGCCTAATTTGTTTTTTATTTTTCATTTTTGCCACATTTTGAAAGTTTGATGAAACTTCACATGACAATAGGATGGAAACATATCTAATGATTTAGACTGAGAAGGTGAATTTGCTCTCCTTTCTTCGTTGCTTAGCCTGTCAGCTTCAGAACAAGGTCAGGTTGATCGTCAGGTCCAGCCTTGAGTCACAAGCCCTCCATTACTGAGTTTAGATTGTTTTTATGATGTCTAATAATTATTTTTCACCCAGCATGGTGCTGTGCATTCTGGCCCGACACTTTTACTCTTTTTTGTTTCATAAATTCTAGGCACCACATAGAAAGTATCATGTCATGACTCAATTCTCAGCTAATGCTTTCTGCTGTGTTCAGAGGCTATAAACGAAAATGAGGATGAGCTTTTAACAAAGCTTTGGGTAACCTGGTGGTTAGCTACTAAACTGGAAATAATTAAGTAAAATGGTGAGTGAATGAGATAAACTGGCCAGCATCAGCAATGTGTTGGGCTGTCAGGAATGTGGAGCTGCTAGCCCTGTGCAGTTATCTGGTGCTGCGTTGTCAGCAGGACATTTCCACCACAGACTAAAAATCACTGGGAGCTTAGTTTGTTTGGATGGTTACTAGCTTCCAGTAAATGCAGTTCTTCCAGAAAATAAAGTTCATTCATGCTTGTTTGAGAGCTGCAAACCACATCAACATTAACAGTATTTCACACTAGTGGACAATAGTCCACTGCTTCATTTTAAAGCCCATATTTATACTGGTCGGTATATTTAAATACAATTCTCTCCCTATATCATAATAATTTCTTCTTCATCTGTTGTTTGACTAACTGCACATTTGATTCCCAGTTTACCCAGACCGGTAGTAATGCTGATACAAGTCCTGCTTTTCAGACTACAGCTAGTTTAAAGCAGTGAATGTGTCTGTGTGAAGGACCTCGGAGGTGCAGTAAACATAGCATCTCTTTCTGCCAGTGTTTGCTTGTGTGTATGTATGTGCTCTGCTTTGTGCCAACATCAAATGAATTTTCAGATATCAATGTGTTTTCATCAGTCCCACACTGACAAGCTCTATTAAAAACACCCTTGGACTCATTCTCATCACAGTTTGACAGGAGTAATTCCCATGGCAAGCAGGATGATGAGATGGAAGTGAATGGATTTCACACCAATCCAATTTTAAACTATTTCCCCCCCCCTTTTTGCTTGTTTTATTTACTACATAAGGCCTGGGATACTATACAAGTTCTCTGCTAGTTAATAGTAGGCACAGAAGATATTGCTCCAAGTGGAACAAGCTAAGCAGTATTTTCTTTCGTTCTCCGAGGCAGACTTTTTAGTGAGCTAACTGCAGGCGTGAAGGTGTTGTCACGGAGGCTTGAATCTTGCTGTATCAGGTCGTTTGTTTAGGTTGCAATCTGTCCTGTACTTAAAACTACTGCCTGAAGGAAAATCAATCTGCCTGTAAAGTCGATTCAAATTACCACTTTCCCTGCATGTCGTACGTATGCATCATTATGTATGTGCATGCTTATTACCGCCGCCATATGTCGGTGCACACGCCCTCCCTGATGAATGCGACTGCCTTCCTGTTGTTGCTGGTGACTTGATCAGTGCAGCAGAGTTTTCCAGAGAACTGTTTTCTTTTCATTAACCATCTGCTCTGCATGGAATCTCAGCCGTGCCGAGCAACAGTTAAAGGAGCTGTCAATCTGGGAGTGTGTTGCTCAAATCCCTCCTTTACTCCACCAGTCCCCATAGAAAGAAAGAAAAAAAACTTGTAATATTGTATGACTCACCAGGAATCTGGAGCTGATGGGTCTGAGCGGCTTTTCCTACAGCTGTCCTACTTTCCAGAGTCAAAACAATCACAAAAATATCATATCGCACTGCTGTACTGTTTAATGTGGCATTTCCACCATGACAGAAAAGATACAAACCAAACAGGAAGTCAGAAGTTTTGAAGTCATAATTATAAGAATGGTATAGTTTGAAAGTCATCATTTCGAGTTTTAAACTCCTAATATCGGAATAAATGTAATAACTTCAGGTTTGAAGTCATAATTTTGAGAATAAAATTCACCATTTGTAGTCATGTTTATAAGAATAAGTCATAATTATGAGAAAAATATTTATAGTTTCAAGTTTTAATGTCATCACCATGACTCTTAGAGACATACTAGCATAAAGGTAATAATTTCAGGTTTAAAGTTATAATTATGTGAATAAAACTCATTTATGAAAATAAGTCATAATTTTGAGCTTTTTAGTCATTACTGGCTTCACAGTCATAATTATAAGCTTTAAATTGTAATTACAAGAGTAGGCAATAATTTAGTTTTAAAGTCATGATTTCAAGAATAAATCATAATTGTGAGAATAATAGTTTTGATTTCAAGTTTAAATACATTACTAGGAGTTTTAACATCATAATTATTAGAATAAAAGTAATAATTTCAATTTTAGAGTCATAATTACATGAATAAAAATCATGTATGAGTTTTGAAGTCATAATTGTGAATAAGCCACTATGAGAAATGAATTTATGTTGGACTTTTATTGTCTTTCTTTCATGGCAAAAATGAGTTTTTATAGTTTAATATTTTTATGCGACACATTCTAATTTTTTAAGTCAATTCAATGTCTTAATTTCTAAAGAAAAACAATTAATATATCAGTGAAAATCATTTCCTTTTTTTAATATTATTTCCATCAAACTGTCACAGCTAGTTTTCAGCTTTTTCATAAATGAGCACAGATAAATCACTTCTGGATATCATTTCTGTTAAATATCAAAGGCACAATCAGGAACAAAAAGGAAACAATAAAAAAAAAAAATAAAACCCCAAATGTTATCAGTTAAAATCATTGGCTTCTTTAAAATATATTTGGTTGCACAATCTTAGACCAAAATAACAGTTCATAAGTGTGACAGTCAGTTCATATTCTTCTATTGTCCCCAGTCTGTGCAGCCTGCATTCGTCCCTTCCCACCTGTTTTCAGTGGGATTTACGGCTGGTTATCAGGCAATTTAAAATGCTCTTTTTTGTCTCAGAATCTGTTCTGCTGCTGCATCCGCACTTTAGGTTGTTAATCTGCTGACACACCCAAGATCTTTGTCTCAAATTGTGTTTCCTGACTCTGGGTCAGTCAGTCAGTCATTTTACTTAGAAAATGTCTTGATGACCCTTTGAATTCACATTTTCTTTCACTTTTGTTGCCTTTAGTGCCAGTCAGGTTGTAGATCTACAAAATTGGGGAAAAAAAAGACATACAATTTCTTAAAAGTTATTTTCACAAACACATATAATGTTCTGTGTTGGGTCTCTTTACAGAAGGTCAACCCAATACCACCTGAATTTGTCTACAGTTAGTAAAAGAAATAAATTATTCATGTATTTTCCTGTCAAACAGAATCTAAATAAGGAAAACGAAAAATTTAAATATAGCAAACACAATACATGTTAATTAAAATATTTAGTGTGACAATGATCGTTAATAGGCACAACTGGACATAACCAGGTCAATATGTAGCATGAATTTGTAATATCTTGCCACGATGCATAGAAGCAGCCAACCTGGACAGGTTTCCAGGTCCTGGTGATTTCCTGAGCAGATAATTAGATTTTTTTTTCTTTTAAGTAAAGTTACAGCAATACATCCCTTACCTGTTGTAGACAGATGTCATAGTTGTGAGTTTGTAGAAAATCATCAGAGCTTGTCAGGTGGAAGCCCAGTTTTAGCCCATTTAAGATTTTTAAGAAACTGATAATGTACAAAACCCATGAATATAAGGGTCAGCAAATATGAAACATGAACATTATTTATGTCAAACACACTATAAAAAGTTGAAACAGAAAACTTCAATTCACTTCATTAGGTTTTTTATGTGATAGCTCAACACAAATAAGTGCATAAATCTGAGATGGAAGCAAAATAATAATTCAGCATTCACCTAATGAAAAAATTAATGGATTTATTTTTTGTGTAGTTTAATCTCAGTGTATCAGATGTTTTTTGACAGAGATTTTTACAAACAGCATCATGTAATGTGACAAGTCAGAATGTTGTGGAACTTGTTTATGCAGAAAGCAGAAGCTGATTTTTCTCCAAGGCAGCAGGAGGGAGAGTTCTGAGGAGGATGTGAAATGAAGCTGTAACAGTGATGGAAGATGGAATAATACTAAAAACTATGGAGGAACACCATTAAGAACGGGTGCAAAGCCACTTTGCTGTGTGTGGTGTGTGAAGGCAGATGAGTGAGTAGCTGTGTTTCCATTAATGTACACAAATCTTTGTCTATATTCTGCTGTGTCGAAAAAACACAATTTCACAATTGCAGTGTTTCCATTAATTGAGAAATGAAATTAAAATCACACGTCAATAAGCTTGTGTACGCAATGAGTCAATAAAAATCATGGAAGCAACAGATGTAAACAGTCACATGAATAATATTCATATTTCAGCCTCAACATCTATCAGCCAATCAGAGGAGATGCCAGCATCTTATTCAGGCATTGTAGTGACAAGCCCCGCCTACTGGGGAGCAGTTATATATGAGGCGTTTTGGGGAAATTGCAGTCGGCTATTTTCAACATGTTGGAACAACTTTTTATGAACTGCGATGCTGTGAGAGCTCTTCTGGAACCAACTGGACAATGTCCGAAATAAACAAAAACAAACCATCCTCCTCCTACTACATCCTGTCGTCTTCTTCGACGTTTCCACCAGTAGTAACATCCTCTTGTTGATTACACGACTCCTACGATGCAAAAATGCTACAGCTATTGCATTTTGTAGCTTTGCAAAATGCATCTATTTCAATTCAGCTGACAAACCAACTCATCCAACCCCAAAAACTTTTATTAAAAAAACATGAGTTTTGAAATTGTTGTGTTTCCATTAAGCAAATTTACTTTCATAATTTCAATTTGTGCAATTTTATGTTTAATGGAAATGCAGCTAGTTTCTCATATTCTACTGCATACAGAAAAGGGGAAAAAAAGAAAAACAACACAAAAACCTTCTGGATGTAAAAGAAAAGATAAGAAGAACAACAGCAGAACCCGGGGTAAAGAAAGGTCAGCTTGAACATTTATTTTATTATTCACAGGTAAATACAGCAGAGGCATGGAGTGCTTCATATTCCCTCTGGGCACATTCAGCGGGGCAAAATGACACCGGATGATAGGAAATTGAAATATTTCATGCGAGGCCACATATACGCCCACTGAGATACCAAGTTTTTAAAACAACACAGTTTGGAAACCACCCTCTGATCTGTAGCAACCAGGCCCAGCGCTTCCATCGTTTTTTTCAGTCTTCTCCCTATGTGTGTGCCAGAGGGTCTGTTAAGGTTTGTGTGCTTATGAAACAGTCATCAACAGTTCAAACAGGCAAAAAAAGCACAGGCCCAACAGAGCGTAAGAAAATAACACACTAACATGGAACAGAGCAGGAGAGGCCGTCCTGTGGGCTCCGACTCCCTCATGTACTGAACACTGGCATGCTGTAGACAGGAAGCCAGGGGCAGTGGGGTGGAGGTGGCAGCGGTCAATGTTCTTCAAAAGCATTTATATGGAACAGTTTCTGGCTTTAGTGTAGAATTAGGAAAGGTTAACAGGTGACAGACTCAAACAGGGGTTAGGGTGTGGGGCCAGGCGGGGATTTGTCCATCTCTACAGAGTTCCCCTCCAGTGACAGCTCAGTCCTCACGACTGTCTCTGTTTGGGGGAGACGACATTCAGACTGCAGCCACTCGCTCATGAAAGCCAGCCTCATTTCCGAGTCTGTGACTGTTTGAGCCCATGTGTGTGCTCTCTCGCTTGGTGTGTGTGTGTGTGTGTGTGTGTGTGTGTGTGTGTGTGTGTGTGTGTGTGTGTCATCGCCTCAATCTTCGCAGCGATGATGTCCCATTCAGCCAGGCACCTGCCGGGATAAGAGCTGGGGGAGGAGGAGGAACGGGTTTCACTCAGTGAGTCAAATCGGGGAGGGAAAAACATGAAAACGGCTGGCGTGCCCCACCAGGTGCTGCTGGATTGAAAAGAATAAGACTTCCGAAGATCATTCAGCTCCATTTAGCTTTTGGGATCCCCCGGGGTGCAGCAGCCTAGGTGAGACACGAGTATCCATGGCAACGAATTGCAGACAGTAAAAGGATTGTGCATTTGTTACTGCTGAAAAAAAAACAACATTCAGCTAAAGAGACAAAAAAAACACCAAGCAGATATCTCAAATAGTGATCCATGTGGGACGAAGGAGAGAGTATTTCTGAGAGTTCAGGAGGCGTATGAGGGCCGCCTCCAGCTCCACGTCTTATCCTGCACTGTCTCTTTAAATGTTCAGAGCTGATCCCACTCAAAGTGTTAGCATGAGATGACTGGATACTCCATTAGCAGCATCAATATCCTCATAAGGGTGTGAGAATATATGGATATACTACCAGAAATGCTAATAAATGAAGGGTAAAATAACAACATACAGCACACAATTCTTTTTTTTTTTTATACACACAATGTTGTCCGAATTAATAACAGACGGTCCTTGATAGATCCGTTAACTGCTGTTGCTGAACAAAACCTGTGCATGTTGAAGCATTTCTTACATTAAGAACCGAGCAGAACAGTAACATACTGATCAAAGATTTAACACACAAAAAAAACCACTTCATTCATAACAAATACAGGTCACAATACATTCTGAGGTTTTACTGCTACAGTCTCACTACAGTATGAGTAGAAGTAATTCATGATAACAAGCTTTAAGGTTGGTTTTTAGGTCCCTCTGAGATTTTATCTAATTTCTTTAAGGCACTTATTGTGACTTGTCTCCACAGTGGTTGTTACTTGGAGAAAAGGTGCTATATTCAATGCTAGTTGACTAAGGCTAACTGACATCACAGGAAAAAAACAACAACAAACAAACAAATAAAAAAACCCATAAAAATAACACTGGATTTGATTTGTGTCAATGTAAATTGGTAACACTTTATTTGAAGGGGTGTACATAAGACTGACATGACACTGTCATAAACATGACATAAC
>NW_015114384.1:110863-114687 GCF_001443285.1 Poecilia latipinna | reverse complement strand
AAGTGTTATGTCATGTTTATGACAGTGTCATGTCAGTCTTATGCACACCCCTTCAAATAAAGTGTTACCTGTAAAGTCAATCAAAATTCAGAAAAAAAGAGAAAAACATGAGAGGAAACAAAGTTGCTGCGTAAACAGTGTTCATCTACTTCAAAATAAGAGCATAAGTATAAACGTTCAAATATTTCAAGATTTCTTAACAGATGTTGAACTTTATTCTACTGAAAGTTTACAAAACAGTCTGGTAAATCAGTGTTTTAGGATCTATAAGGAAACATTTAGGGGTAACGAGATGCGCTAAACATTTTCAAGGCTAAAAACGCTGAACGCACAAAATGTTGTCCGAATTGATAACAGATGGTGCTTGATAGATCTGTCTGTCAAGCACTGCTAATTTCTAACAAAAAATTAGCTCCACTAGGAGCACATTGTCGGATTAGTGGAAGTGTACACACTACTGGGTATTATTACTGGTAAATTTTATTATTTTTTTTTATGTATTTTAAATCTACTTCAACTCAATTTACAAAGATCGGCCAAAGACTTGATTCACATAGATAGGTCAGAAGAAAGCAGAAACATAAGATGAGTCTAGTTAATATAATGCTTTGTGTAATGTCCAAAATACTAGACGATGTCAAAGTTTTTTTTTTTTTTATAAATATACAAAAATATTTTTGTAATAATAAATAAATAAAATTAATTAATTTTAATTCCTGTTCTCTGCAGGAGATGATCTGAGTTAGGACAAAACTTTACCGCGGCAACTAAAGCAAAAAATAAAGAAATAAAATCTATTATCAAACTGCAATGCTGAGGGTGTTTTATTGTATTGTAATTAACAGTACATTAGTGTCATAAATTTAGTTGTCTAGCAGCTCTGCACATGAGCAGTCACATAAGTGCCTTAAAAAAATCTTCTGACTCCTCCAGAGGGAACTCCTCTCTCAAATCTGGAGGGTTAAAGCTGCAGGACTCCAGTTCAGCAGACAGGACTGTGAGTCTGTGCTTCTGTTGTTATTCGTATGAATGATTCAGATATCACAGCAAGTGTGTGTTTTGGTGGATCTGAAATCGAAAAGGAGAAAAGAAAGGACGCAGCCTTTGTGTGTGTGTGTACTTGTATGGATGACAGTATTTGTGTCTTCTAGTACTGATGCGTCAGGACCTAGAGAGTGTGAAATGGAGCAGGGAGGTTCAGACTTCAGCCGCAACTCATTGCAACACACACACACAATCTCTTTCTGCCTTGATTTTCTACTCTTTCTCTGTTTTCCCCTCTCTCATCTCCACCTTTTCACTCATCCTCTCCCTCTTCAGTTGTTTACTTCCCCTTTTTCTGCTGTCCTTCCACATCTTCCACTTCCACTGTAGCTCTCTGTCACTGCTTTATTCCATCGCTTTATCTGTCTGGATAAAGCTCTCCCTGCTGTGGAGTTTGTTTTTCCCCCTGCTCTGCCTTTATCTTCCATTTGGATGCCGTGTATGAGCAGCAGCATGGAGGGAGAGAGGGAGACAGCATCCCTATGTCAGGTCAGTGATGGATTAGAATACTAAAATACTGGAGAGAGAAAACAGAGACTCTAGACGAACGTCTAGAGTCTCTGACAGTATGTGTGGTGTGTGTGTGTGCTTTTCTGCATGGAAATCCAGTGCGTGCTAGTAGAACAATAAAACAGAGCATTTGTTTCAGAGCACACACACATTCTCCTCCTCTCTGTTCCCCTCTCACCCTGGAGGCTTTCTCTCTGTCTCTCTCTCTCCAAGTTGATTTAACGCTTGACTTCTCTGCTTGTTTATTTCACTACATGTTAATGTAAATCACCAGTGTCCACTCCCTCCGCTCCCGTCTACTCTCCCCCATGTCCATCCCTCTTGTCTTCTTGCCCCCAGGTCTAGACCCGACGACAAAGAGCTGAGACAACAATTAAAATGAACAACAGGCCCCGGTAAAAAGCCTGTTCCCGTTGGGCATGTCAATCAGATGTGTGCTCCCCCCCGCTGATCTCAATTAACCCCCGCTACTGGGTGGTAGGAGGTGAGGGAGGGGCTGACATGGCTATCTTAATCTATGTAAAGGGAGAATGGAGGGCAGAGGGAACAGCAGCGATGCAGACGGCCTGATGTTGAACATCAGGCCGTCTGCATGGCTGCAGACTCAACAGAGCAGCTCTGGGTCAGTTCAGTTCTGTCACATACCCGGAAGCAAAGCATTTCCTTCTCCCTAAATTTAAACCATGGCGTTTGCTTTAATTTTAGGTAATAATATATATTTGACAAAAATATATATTATGTTAAGACTCTATTTTACATGGTATTCCCATTTATTTGGCATCTGAACTCGTTTTTGACCAGTTATTGCTCATAAAAGGCAGCCTGACAATTGCCAGAAGTAATTCTTACTGGTATTCACAACTGGTGACTATATGATGTATTATATGTTATATGTTGCTGAAATGTGCTGTACAAATAAACTTGATTGATTGATTGATTGATTGATTGATTGCCTTCCCAAGAAATTTTGCTCGATTCACATCATCCCTCAGTGCTTCTCCCATTGAGATTGATTTCTCAAGATGAATTTCTATCGGACCTTTCAGTGAACAGAAGGAGACATTGTAAATGTTGACGTCAATTTTCTGCGCTGTTTTAGAATTGCAGTCTGTAGTTTTAGGAATGGCAGCAGAGAAAATGAACAAAGCCATTCAGTCCGCATTCCAAATGTCGAGCAATTAAAATTAGAGCAAGAGGAATGCACAGCAATGAATTGAACAGGTAATATTTTTATGAAGCCAACGTTAGTGTGACATTTGCTGTTATGTTTACAGTTATTTAACTTTTTTGGGCCAGTTGTTTTCTATTTGTTTGGTCAATAAAATGTTTTTAGTTCATTTTCAGCAACAAAAATAGGAATTTTCTTTTAAGACCTTCACTATATTTAGCCAGTGTAATGGGTAAATGTGCCCAAGTGTGTTTCTGAGTAAAAAGTTGCAGGATTTTTGAGGTGTCTTTCTATGAAATAGAAAGAGAAAGAAAAAAATATTTGGGTTGCACTTAACACTTACTTGTCTGTGTCCACCTACAGCCAGGAGCCGTACAAACTTATTCCAAGGGCCATGGTCCCCTAGAGCTCACTTGGACTTAGTCTAGTTTAAAGAATTGAGAAAAATCTGATATTCTACATTATATATATCTTTCTCATTAAGAATTAAATATGCATTATCACATGCTGATATCTGATGCAGAGTTGCTAACTGTTACACACAATCGGTTTATTTTCCACATGTTCAGGTGAACACTGTAGACACTACCTAGACTAGAGGAAGTGTCAACAGGTTGGGGAGGGGCTGACCCAATGACATGGGCACCCTCTAAGTAACTAAACACCTAATATATTATCTGACTACAATGAACCTGTGTGTTTTGTTGCCTGTTTGTTAATTAGAATTTTTAACCTCCAGGTAAACAGTGTTCTCTGCCTCTGAGATGGCAGCACAGTTGACACTTTAACAAAGTAAAGGCAAATCCCTGGAGAACTCTGCATTCGGTGGAAAGATTGCTTTCAGTGATGGACAAAGTCTTTGTGTGAGGGCCATGTTGGGTCAGAAAGGCCCTTCAGGCAGGGTGTGTTGCTCAGCAGCTGAGCCTAACACAGGGCCTGATGAAGAAGAAAGGAAGGTTAAAGAACCTGACCCCCCTCTCTCATCCTTTCATTCCTTGGCAGTGTTTCCTTCCTGGATTCACAAAGAAAACTTTTTCTTCTTTCTAATGGAGGAGGAACGTCTTTGCAAACATATATATCCGTCTTTGCAAACAAAGACGGA
>NW_015114384.1:84418-106021 GCF_001443285.1 Poecilia latipinna | reverse complement strand
TATGAATTATTGACTGTAGTAACCTCATCCTGTCATTCCACTTATTACGCCTTAAACATATGGAGGACCTTGCATATTTTGTTTGTATTGAAAAAATTGAGTTTTCATGACAAAAAGAAGATAAACATCTATAATAAAAATATAAAAAACTTTTTTCAGCTTAGATAATGACAAAATGATGGATTGAAGGTGAGATAGGAAGTAAATGTAAATTGAGTTGTTGCATTAGGAGTTCATTCTGCCTCCATTTTGTCACATTTCCTCCAGTTTTGTTAGTTTTTCCTCCTCTCCCACTGATCATGAATCGTCCTCTGCTTTCTCTATTTATTCGTATCTGTTCTCTTGTAAAACTGTTTTCTGACCTCACTTCCTTTTTTTGACCTTTTGCACTCTTTCTCTTTTGTTTTCTCCTGTGTGCATCTCGTTCTTATCGCCTTTTTGTGTCTTTTTCATTTCTAAATGAGTAATAACCTGGTTCCATTAGTTTTCACACTCTTAAGCTATGAAGTACCTTTTGATTAAATTTGAATTAATTGGTGAATTAATTAATTTTCCCCATAATTTCCCTTTTCATTTCTTCCTAATAACTAGCTCCATTGTTGTCTCCTGTAAGTTGCTGGAGTCTTTCTCATTTCTTTCCACTCTTCCTCTCCTGTCATGCCTCTCCTCTTCCCCTCTTCTCCTCCTTGCCCTCCGCTGTCACTGTCACCAGTAAGATGGAAGTTAATTTCACACACTCCCCAGGAATAAGAAAAAAGAACAAGAGGGAAAAAAATTGTGTCAGCAAAAGATTTATATGACACAGAAAATCAAGAGCCTGCGATTCTCTCTGCTGTTTGTGCTCCAGGGTCCTTTCTGTTCTCGCTATAGCACACTGTTTCTAAAACTGCCTGATGTACACCTCCCTCCACCACACACACACATACACACACTCCTCCCACCCTGCCCCCTCCAAAGGAGCCTGTCAGATGATAAAGAGATGTTGTCAGGGACTGATTATCAGCCTCCCAACTAAAAACAAGTAAAACATCAAACGCACAAAGACCACACAGGGACTTGGCCTTATTTTTTTTCTTAATTTCTCCTTCATATCTCTCTTTCCCGTTCCCTTTTCTGTGTCTCAGTCTTTGTCAGAAGTGAGTTTTTTTTTTATTCTAAGGCTGTATGTGTTTTTTTTTTTTTGTTTGTTTTTTTTTTTTGCCTGCTGGCGAGCAATTTGATTTGTTCTGTCATTTTATTTTAGAGCTCATATTGTTTCTTGTGTATTGTTTTTATTATGATGGCTTAATTCATATCGGCGCCTGTAGCGGCCAGGGCCCAGGTCCTGCATCACCTGGGAGGACGACGGGGACAGCAATAGAGCAATAAAGCCAGAAAGAGCTGCATCGGCTGAATGTGTGAGAGATCGGGTGGGGATGGGTGGGCAATGTGTGTGCAAGTGTGTGTGTATGCATCTTTTTTTTTTTTTGCAGTGCTGACGTGGGTGGGAATGATGAAGTGCTTGAATCTAATTATAACAAAGGACATTTGCATGCTTGATGCCTGATGCTTGCACACAAGCACACAGATCACCAACCTGCTGCCTTACGTTCAGCACACACTGAGCGTCTGTCACTCATGCTGGCTGGAGAGTCAAGATAACTCAGAATATCACTGCAACAAAGTTCATGAGCAGTAACCCCCCCGTGGCCCCGTCCCTCTCAGTCATGGTCAGGGTGACCCATTCACACCCAATGGGACCAACAACAGGCTCTGACTGAAGCTGTGGGGTTTTCACATGCAACCACTTAAACCAGTTTGCACCAGTTCCTCACTTACTGACTCATCTGCATAAATTTAAACTAGTGGTGGGACTGGATTCAAATTTTTAATGGAGTTAATTCCAGGGTGTGTAATTAATTAATTGCATTTTAATCGAAAACTATATGTTGACAAAACAGTTAACATTTCACATCAGAAACCCCTTTCTGCTGCTAAATTACAGAATAAATAAACATGTGAGCTCAACAACAAATATATTTATAGGTTTCCATTTGTTGTTTACATTCTCCAGCCATCAAACTGGAGCAAAGTGTTATTCTATCAATTTCAGGAACTCCTGATCATTCATGGAGCTTCTGTATATGTTGACATTACCGTTAGCATCTGCTGCGGCTACATGTTTAGCATTGAGATGCTATTTTAGGATTGAATAGCTTTGTTGATAAGCTAACTCCTTTAGCACAACTTGAACACAACAATAGTCTTTAAAAGCGTCCAATCAGATCGGTTTTTGAAGCAAAAATGGAAACCCCATCGGGCCAGGCGAAGCGGCTTCGTCTACGGTTAGCGGCTGTCGCTTGTGTGTCAGATTCCTGGTCGTAACAGAAACACATGAATACAAACACTTGAAACTTTTGTATGTAAAAAACAAAAAGGTGATTTATTGAATCAAAATTTGCATCTAGTCAATGTAAATAATTAATACAAATTAACAAATTAAAATGTCTTATGCAGTGGAATAAATGAATTCTACACTAAAGATATGACAATATTTGACTTTATGAGCTTTCACATGTTTTTTATTCCATACATTTTGGGATGGACAAAAACTACTTCTCAGACAGACAGCATCAGTAGCTCTTCCCAACCAATTCAGCTTTCATACAAAAAAATTTTTTTTAAATAAAAATCTGAAACTGTCATGCGTTCTTTGGCCATCTTTACTCTGACACCCCTAAATACATCCAGTACAACTAACTACCTCCAGAAGTGATCCTAATAAATCCTATTTTGACTATTGCAGCATATCCATCAATGTTTTTTGTTTTTGTTTGAAGTATTGCATTTAATAAAAAGGACAAATTTCAAAATAACTTCCATAATTTTGCAAACTTTTAATCTTGTGGTGTTTGAAAAAGACTAACTGAGCTAAGGCAGATGGAAACATGTTTGTCAAATACATTCTGACCATCCCATCTACTGGTAGGTCTGTGCCTTACGAGAGGCACGAAACTCTGAAATATTTCTACATCCATGTCTATTTTGTTTTTCTTAATTTAAAGGTTTTCTCAAAAGTCACATGACAATTGGATGGACACATAACTAATGAAACCCAAAAGTCCTTTCCCTGTAGGGTTTAATTTTCCTGTTTCTGGTCTCACAGAAGCACAGATAGTTTAACTCGCCCCACAGACGTCCTGCTCAGCTGAGTGGAATACAGAGGCTCCCATTTTGGAATTAAAAGCCATAATTTTAAGGAGTTCAAAAGTGATTTCCCCGATGCAGACTTCCATGTTCTCCTGCGTTTGGGGGAGCAGAGAGAGCTCCACACATGATTACACCCTGTCTGGTATTCTAGCATTTACACTATAAAATTGCATGATAATTACTTAAATATCAGGGCCAATTTACAAAATGTGCTGATTTCAAATAACTCGCCCCATGCTAAATCTTTAAATTTTTCTACCCATTTTCAAGCACTTCCCTTATTCCCACATTATTCTGCAGTTCCATAGAAACACTGGGTTCATGTTTAATGATGTGCCATGTTTGCAAATTGCCAGTGCTGGTGGTAGACATTATGTGAACACTTCGTTTTGGCTACTTGCTTACGCATCAGCAGATTTCTGATGTATAATCTAAGCTAATGTGAAGCAGCCGTTCACAGATCCTGTCAGTCCCACTTCAAACAAATACATATTAAAGTATGCTCACTGGTTATAGGAAGCATGTGGAACCCCCTATACCCCCAGTGACTCCAGTCAGAGCGAAATAAATAAGAAGTGCCATTTGTCATGTTTGGACTGAAGAACGAAAACAAAGACAGGAGTCAAGAACCAAGAAGATGCTTCTGACAAAGAAAAGCAAAGTTCATTTCTTCCTACTATTTCTTGAACCTTTTCAGCAATCAGACCAGTGTTATTTGCGGAACCATTTGATGTGAGTGTGTATATGTATGAGTGTGTATATGTTTGTGTGTGTATCTTCTATATATTGTTCTACCCCCAGCTGTGGGCAGTAGTTAGGAGCAGAAGGAGCAACAGTACTGGTTTAGTGGGGCTGGCGCTGGGCGCTGCAGCGCCCCCTGCTTCAGATGAGCCCAGGTTGGAGACGGTGGCCCTCTCCGAGTACAGAGGGATCACATCAAACTGGCCACCTTCATCAGCCTCCTCCTCTTCCACCGTCTGTGTCAACTCCTCCTCTTCCTTGCTCTCGACCACCTGTTGAGATGCAGGCAGAGTCAGTGAGAGATGTAGCAGCATTTAGCAGCTTCAGCAGATTTACATTATGGTTCTGGGATCATTTGTGCTCCACTGATTTTTACGTGTTTGTCTTTTCAAAGTTAAAGTATCAAAGCCCTTTGTTGTGCTGCTAAACATTACAACATTCAAAACAAAACACAGAGGTTTTAAAATAAGTTTCTTCTCCGAGCCTAGAAGAAACTAGGCCTGATATCCTATCAGGATACAGACTCAGCATTTCAGCAAAGTGCTCTGGGTACAAACATCGACAGCAGGAGATAGATGTCAAAAAACTCAGATACAGAGCGTCTCCTCCACCTTCTCAAATGTAATTGGTGAGTGAATTAAGCAGAGAACAATTAGAGTCCTTATGTGCACCATGTAGCACTGATGAAATGTCGATTAGAAGGAAAATCTAAATCCCTTTTCTTAACTGATTAGGGTCTGAAAATTCTAATTGGGAAATAATAAAAAGTCCGTAGCTGTAACTTAACTCTCTCAGACAACAGCAAACATATGTCTTGGCTCCCAACAGAAATTGAACAGAAGTTAATTGAATTAAACTGAATATCACTCAGTGATGGAGTCTTTTATTCATTTTAACAGCAGATCACTTCCACCAGAATTTAGTATGAAACCTCTAAGCAACACCAGTGTTACATGTAAGGTAAGTCTGTCCCTGTTTTCACTAAAACAAATGTTAAACTACAGATTATAATGCAAATACTTCACAGTCTCTGGTTTTAGCTTTTTTCACTCAGTGTCCGACTGATCATTGCTACTCTGACTGGATGGGTCTGTATCAGTTCTGTGCTGAGTGTTGGTTCCAGCCATGAAGAACTGAGCTGGATAAAGAAAACAAAAGAGATGGGTAAAAACCCTGAATGCACTGCGTTTAACCATTTTCATCTGTTTGCAGGAAGGAGTTTCACAGCATGAACACATGAAGTTGTGGTTTAAAAAAACTCTAGATAATGTTAGCTAAGGATAAACAATTTAAATATAGCTGTGTTTTTTTTTTGTTTTTGTTTTTTTGCATTGTTGATGTTTGCATTGTGTCAGGTCAGAGCAGGCCTGGGAGCAGAGATGGTTACTAGTGTTTCAGACTCTAGAGCAGTGGTTCCCAAACTTTTTCTCCTGGGCCCCCCCAGTGGTTTCCAAACATTTTCTGGGCCCCCCCTATGGTGGGGTTGTTTGTTGGGGGGGAATCGACTTTTTTGGGGGCAAAATGAATGTACGTAGCCGAACATAGACAACACCAGTAGCCTACAATCTACTTGTTAACAAACTTAAGGTGATATATTGACATTAGCTAGTCATCTTTCAGCTAACATTACCTGCATCCAACAGCTTTACATAGGAATAACAGAGAGTTGGCCACTGTAAGGTAAAAACCCAGCGCATACAGCATTCATGTTTGTTTTTTTTTTTTTCATCAAGACGGCTTCCCGCGCCCCCCCTGCAATGGCACGGCGCCCCACAGTTTGGGAACCTCTGCTCTAGAGCAACAAGTGGTGTGAGCACTGATGATCCACTAGCATGACTTTATTCTGTTTTATGTCTCACTAACCTGCATAAAATAGACCCACAATAGGAGTTTCAAACACAGCATTAAAAATCAATTGTCTAAAAGCCTACTGATTTCAAATTCAGAAAAATAATTTAATAAAACAGTACTTTATTAGAAAGTTTCTATCTTCACTTCTGCTTTGCATGTGAACTGAATGTTTGAACACTGTTAATTTAGTCTTAAACTAATAAGTCCAAATTCTTCATAAAAAAACCTTGTTTTTTAAACACACATTTACTCTAATCTGTGATATCACTACATGAAAAAAAAAAAAAGCTTTCCATTACCTATGTGCAGAGCCACGCTCCATCAGTGGCGAACTACATCTATTGTTCTGAAATACTGCACCTCATCAGGCAGGTAGTCATAAAATAACAGACTGAAATATCTGGCTGCTATTTCCTGTCCCTCAACTTGACAATTTTGTTCTAAATTAGTAATTTTGTTCATAATTGCCTTTGGCACTTAATAGTTAATAGTTATTCATATCCAACCCACATCCATTGTTGTATAACATTCTCTTGCAGGATAGAAAGGTTGTGGTTGTTAGCATGCTATACTCTGTCACAGTAGGAAGGATGCACGTTTGATTATTTGTAAGAGAAGATCCTTTGGCCGACTTCAGAAAGTTTTGTTTGCATTATGAATTAAATGTGTTTCTTTTGATCACAGCCTTGATGGAAATGAGTCGGTGCAGCATTGTTAGTGTTGGGGATTCCCAGCTGTTTATCCTCAATAATATGCAAAAACATCTGGAGCAGCTCAAGGCGCATGCTAGGTACTGTTAATTATATACCTCTCTGTCATTCTCAGTGAAACACTGCCTTTGTTTCACTCATGGCTGACTTTATGCAGGTTCCATCTCTGACTTGTGTTGTTATTTTTAGGCCCGAGCAGCTAAGCGCTGCGAAGGCCTATTGAAATTGTGCTGCAAATTATTATTATGCGTCCGTAAAATGAATTGGCTTTTTGGAGGCTTTATCATATTCAAAAACTCACCAAGCTTGGCGGACTCGTTGATACTGTGAAAAATTTACTTATTTTAAGGTCAACACAAAAATAGCAAAAGAAACGGCTCAACGGTGACACCTAGCAACTTTCAAAAGACCCTTTCCTATTACGTTACTTCATCGTAGAGACATGAAATTTGGTACACTTGTAGAGCTCCCCAAGCTGCTCAGAATTTACAATTAATGTCATGGTGCAAGTATGACAGGAAGTCGCCCATTTTGGATTGAAGTTGTGTTTTTGACCCCATTTTGGCCATTTACAGCCTTTGTATTTGATCAGACTCTTCCTAGGGATTTCGATCGGTCGGCTTCAACCTTGGTCAGTTGGTTCATAAGGCATGGTAAATTAAAACTGATCACAGGTTTGTGTTTTTGTGCCTGCTAAAGGGGGGTTTCCTGGGGTCATAGTTCACCTATTCGCCATGAAACTTGAAACTGGTATATCTCCTACATAAAAACTCATAGAAGCACCAAACTTTCAGTGATTGATCATCATGGGATGCTCTACAATACCCAACGGTCAAATAATGAGATCAGTTAGGGCACGCTCCCTGAGAACAGGAATTGTCATGTTTTACTGTGAACGGTTGTTTTCTGAGCACTTTGACCTAATCGAGGTGAAACTGTGTCCACAGACAGAAAACATGTTGGTGTGTTGAGGATTCCAACCCCATTTGTTTTCGATGGCGGCGTGGCAAAGTGACCCACCATACGTTTGGCTGTGAATTCCACAGTTTCAAGCTGAGCTGCACCAAACTCACTAGGATGGATCCTTATCGACCCCCCACAGGAATCCATAAACATCTTTGGTGGGTGTGGCCTAATTTCTCTATAGCGCCCCCTAGAATATTTTAAATGATCAGTAGATTATTCTTTAATCTAGAATTATGAAATTTGGTACACATGTGTATCTTGTCAGGACGTACAAAAAAGTCTCTTGGAGCCATGGTCCAAACCCTACAGGAAGTTGGCCATTTTGGATCAAAGCCGCCATTTCCTCTTTTTCATAGACGTCGCATCTGATCGAACTCCTCCTACAGCTTTTGAGATACAAACTTCAAACTCAGTCAGCAGAGTGTTGAGACATTGAAGGTCAAAAGTTATCACAAGATTTTTCATACGTCAAAGCACCTGGGCGTGGCTAAGTCCCAAACTTTGACTATTTGCCATAAAACATCATGGTGAGATAACTTCCACATTAAAGGTCACAGCTGCATCAGACTTCCTATGTGTCACTACAGACCAACCCTCATCACATTTAGGTAGTCAATTAATGACATCACCTTAGCCCCGCCCACCTCCTACAGGATGTCACCTGTTTTTTCTGCTGTATGTCTTACTTTTACTCAATGATTCATATGGGTTTAATCCTGTGCCAACTAAGGTAAAATTACATAATGAACCCTGTTAATGCAGGCAGTTGGCTGAATCCGTGTGGGGGTGGCCAAATGGCGAGTTGCAGTCCCTCGCCATATACAAATGGTTGTCTCTAAATCAAACATGGAACATCTGATTGGCACCAAACTGGACATGTATGACCTTTGTTCACCGCTAAAGAGCCTAACAGCATTGCATTGCAATTTGACTCCACTGCGCCCCCTAGGTTATTCCATCAGCTATACCTCCTCGCTACATCGGCTGATCTGCACCAGATTTTTGGTGAGTCCTCAGGGAGTGCTGCTGAACTCATTGATATGTACGGCCTGGCAGACGGGTGCGGGAACTGCGCAAGTGTCTGCGGTGGCTGGCGGGCGGCGGTGCTGGGACTCCCACGGTGGCCAATAGGCTGGAGTGGCGTTGAGCTGTCAGGGCCGTTCGAGGCTGCCCACAGCTTTAATTTTAAATTATTTTTGCTTTTTAACATCTTGTCAGACAGTTACAGAAGACATAAACAGGTCAGGGAGTTTTAGCTACAGACACACGCCGTGGTTTAGTGTTTCCTTTTTTTGCAAAATAACTAGGGCTATGAACGACAATATGGTGATGCATGCGATCAATCTGAATATTTTAAGGCATTAATATTACATGGCACTGATTAATCGAATGACCGATTCTGACCTAACAGCCTCCCTCCTACTGAGGGTTACCCAGTTCACAGCAGCGCATTATGGACTCAACACATGGGAAGCGACAAAAGATAGCAAAAGGTGAAAAGTTTCCCTGACAACAGACAGCAACAAAAGTTTAATATTTTCAATTATCTTGTGTTGCTTCACACACAAGATAATTGTGTGTGAAGCAACACAATTATTGTGTTGCATGTGAATGCTGTGAACATGCATTCACATGCATGTTCACAGCTCATGCATGTGAACATCTACATGCATGAGCTCAGATTATTTCATGCATGAATCACGACGGTCGGACGGCTGGATGAGGACAAGTGGCTGTCGCCTCATCACACAAGATCCAGAGGAAACAACATTAACATTTAAAACAAAATGGCTTCCTTTAAACATACCTGAATATAAAAATCTGTACAACTGAGGATCTCCAGACATGTTTGGTTTGAGACAATAAAACATTTCTTAGAAAACGTGCAGACAGCAGGTGGTTTTTGATACAGGCTATGTGGGCAGTTACCCAGGGTGGCATGAAAAAGGGTTGGGGGACCCAAAAACTAAAATGTAATCTGTCATTTGGCTCCTGAACAACTTTGCTACTACTCATATGGCTGTGTAGTGCAGTAACTGAAACTTTATAATGGTCTGTAGCACACAGAGTAAGTTTCCTTTAGTTGTTGTTCAGTATTGGGAGACTGCATTACCTGCTTTCTGCTACAGGAGAAAAATCTGATAATTGTTTGCATTTTAATTTTGTTTTAGGGGGACGTAAGAACCACAAATGCGTGAGTATGTATATTCAAGCTGACAAAGTTAGGTACAGCGACCCCTCGCTATAACGCTGTTCAACTTTCGCGGTCTCGCTGGTTCGCGGATTGTTTTTGAGCAGTTTTTTTCCACAGTGCATTGTGTTCTGCGTCCTGATTGGCTAAAATATATGGAATACAGATTGGCCATTCAGGAGATGTAAACTGAAACTTTGAATGCCTGCTGAAAAAAACTGTGGCCAGAGGCTCTGCCGTAGATACAGCTGTGAATCTCGCAGGGCAGGTTGGAGGAGACGCTTTAATGACATTACTCCGGATCACATTAAGGCCCGATTGATGCACACGCACATCCGCTGACCTGAAAACAGGTTTTGTTCTTTGGTTTCAATGTAGAGTATTTAATTTTTCTTGGTAAAAATTGTAAAAAAAAAAAAAAAAAAAAAGGTAACTACTTTGCGGATTTCACTTATCGCGGGTTATTTTCGGAACGCAACCCCCGCGAAAAACGAGGGATCACTGTATACTGATTAATCTTGATTAATCACAGCACCAGAGTGTGATTAATCTGATTCTAAATACATTTTGACTGACAGAATTAAAAATAACAATAAAATGTCAGAATTTCCTTCAACTCCTTCAGGAGAAGCCTGAGGCGTTGCCATGCCAACCCAGAAACACTCCCTCTGGCATGTCCTGACCCGTCCCCCGGCCCGTCCCCTGTACCTCCTCTGGGACGTTTCTGAAACATCTCCTGATGGAGGTGTCCATGTATGTTAACCTCTGAATTCAAATTCTAAAATGCTAAATTCTTTTTCAGATCAGTAATCCTAACGGATTAAAAAAGCAAAAGGTTTATTCTGATTTAATGTTAGACAGAACGGAGAATGTGTTTTTTTATACAGTACCTGTCACTATCTTTTTTCTGAAGCCATCACAAACATTATATTCATTAATTATTGAGTTTTCTGCTCTTTGTTTTCCCTTTTAGAAAGGCAATCTCTAGGGTTTCTGACTGGGAAACAAACTCTAAGAGAAAAGCAATTCTGCAATATTTTATGTTTTCCTGTTAAAAGTTTCCTGTTAAAACACACGTATCTGCAAAAGAGACAATTAACAGAGCACTAGTGTTCCCCTACCTTCTCACATTTTTCTGTATCCACTGTGAAAATCCAGCACTAACAGCACAAAAAGTTTCAACTCTCCTAATTTGAAGCATAAACTTTAAATTCCTGAGAGAAAAAAAATCCATTCATAGAAAGGACTGAAAGCTTTTCAAAGAGACCAAATGAGCATCTGAGCGACAGACTGATGAGGAGATGAGGAGCAGGTATAGCCACTGGAGGCTTTAGGAATTTGAACACAAAAACAAAATGAAAGACAACGGTGAACAAATGCAGGGACTGAAAGGAGGATAAAGGAATTGAGGGAGGAATGAAGGAAGGAAGAGGAAGAGGATTTCAGGGGGAGAAAGAAAAACAGACAGGTGACATATGGGTATGAATAAATTCATACTAACGGAGCAGTCCTTCCAACAAACACCTCATCTAATCTGCTCACTGGGAGAGAGACACAGACAGACAGTGACGGGACGAGAGAGCGAGCGATTGGAGCAAAGTTGGAATTCCCTCTTGTCTGCCGGCCCAGATTATCTCTGGCAGCGCGGCACGCCGAGAGCCGGAGTGTCGGGAGCCACGGGAGATTGTGGTCCGGCCAAGGCAGCGGGAGCCAGGCCAGTGATTGGATTGGACCGGGTTGGACAATCCGAGCTGGACAAGGGCAGCCAGGAGCCAGGGCTCTCAGACCGTAGGTGTTCCTGCCGCACGTCAGCATGTGTCTGTGCCCACGCCACAGTTTGCACATTAACAGACTGGCAGATAGAGAGCAAACAGGGTTGGAGTGAAAACACCACAGGGCCAGAACTCAGCTGTCAGAAAGAGACTGGTGGAATCTGATTGGCTTTAGTCAAAGACATTCGCGCAATAATTGTTTTTCGGCTAACACAAAATAAACAGTGGGAAAGAAATGAATGGCTTCCTGGGATCCTGTGTAAAGTTAATCACAAGTCTCCCGTTCCATCCAGCAGCAGACTGGGTGGCAGGTCGAACTGCTATTGTAGTTTGTGTCACTTTCATATGCGGAACTAATTTGAATATGCATCCAATTGTAGATTGAACGGTAATGTCGCATTTTAAACAGGTTTTACGTCATTGATGTGAGACATGCGTCATAATTTTGCACCAGAAGAGGCCGGACACTGTAAATCTACATGCAAAAAATGGCTGAAAATCATAAAGATGAAAGACGTCAGTGAAGTGCATCACATCACAATCCCATCACTCCTCTCGCATGATTTGGAAACTTACATCAGAATTAAAACTGCCAAAACAAAATTGTCGCTGCGGCAAACAAGACAATTAGGACAGCCCAGCCTCTCCTTAGTGATGTTTTTATTTGCCTCCGAGAGCGAGGCTCATCACACTCAGACCAGACCAGCCTGTTAGTCTGGAGTTCCAGCTTCTTCCCTCTGGGCGGAGGTTCAGGTTCACCAGGATTCAACCGATGGAAGAACTCCTTTGTATTCACAGCAATCAGGTCCTTAAATTTATGAGCTATAGTTCCACTTTATATATGTATTGATTGGTGCTTGAATGTTTTGCCTGTTTTGAACATTGTCTATGTACTTTTTGAAATGCCTGGCTGCGGGACAATAAAGGAATTGATCTGAACTCTGAACAGTCGGTTCACGCCATCTGTTGTCCCATAACACCAACACAGGCAGGAGCTGATAAAACAATAACTAACTGAGACTGTTTGGTTATTAATTACTGATAATCAGGTGGTGACCCTTGGTTGAGAGGTCATTTTAATCAAAATGACCAACTTTACTCTTAATTGCCTTTGGCACTTTATAGTTCTTCACTGCCAAGCCAACCTATTGTTGCCCAACAGTGGTATAAATAGGAGTGGGCATTTATCGCATCATTTATCGATAATCGTAAAATTTTGTCATCATGATAAGAATTTTGATTTATTGTTGTCTCAATAAAATCCAATTAATTATGTTAAAAATGTTATTTTTACTATTTTCTTCACTGTGTCTCAAAAGACCATCAATATATGACAGGGAATTTGAAAATATGATTGAATGCAGTATATTGAGGTAAAATCACACTTCTTTAAGTAAGTGGTGGCCTGGAGAAGTCGATTTCAAATGGGAATGATGTTGAAGAACATTATTTCTGTTTGTGGTGAATGTGTTGTCGTTCATTCCCATCCACAGAGTTACCTTAAAAAGAAGTAATTCAAGCTTTTTTATCATTATTTCTATAGTTATCACTACAGTATCACAAAATATCACAAGTCCTGCACAGCACTGTGAAAGCAGGCGTGTGTTTTTGCTCTGGAGCAGAGCAGATGGAAACCTTCAGAAGAACAACATGCATGTTGTCCCATTGGGGACATAAAACGCCTGTTTGTTTCTGGACTGCTCAGGAAATCCTCACTGATTTTTCCATTCCCAACTGGTTTCAGGGATCTTAGCTACATTAACAAACATAATGGTACTGCAAGAGCATTTTGTTAGTTCTTCAAATAGTCTACATGTTTTTATTTCATAGCTGTATATAAAAGAAAATTCCTACAATTATGACTTTAATGCTTTTAATCTGAAGGTCTGAAAATTAAAACAGTGGCGCAGTATAAATATTTAGGATTTCTAATTGATGAGTCTTTGTATTTGCTTCCCACATTCAACAGCTGGTGAAGAAGCTGTGATTAAATTTGGATTTATTTCAGGATTCGATCCTGTTCATCTGTTGAGACTGGAAAGCGACTGGTTGATGCTACGTTTCTGTTCTGGACTATGGGGAAATTTATACATGCATGCTTCCCTTAAATGTCTTTATTCACTGGATTTGTAACAAGTTTAAAAGGTTTTACACATGACTGCGGGTTGGATGGACATCCTGGGCCACTCATGGACTCCATCATTAACATATTTTTATCTTTAAGGCCATTCTAGAACTTCTTCCATCATACTTGTTGGCCTGAATAAATAGAAAGTCCACTGGTAGATATCCTCTTCGTTGTGAGAACATATTTTTGCTGTCAGCGCCGAAAGTCAAGACTGAGCTTATAACCAGTTGCAGAAATATTGGACCTACGACACACTCACTAAAGACACTGTCGTCTCTAAATGATTTCAAGTTTCTTCTTACTGATTTGGAGAAGGAATCTTCTGTCTGCAAACGTTTTAACTGAAGAATCTTTTAATTTGTGAATTCATGACTGTGTTATTGTCTTCTGTTTTTGTTGTGCCGCTGCCAGTATTGGCCAGGATTCTCTTGTAAAAGAGACTTTCAGTCTCAGTGGAGTGCTCCTGCTAGAATAAAGGTGTGGTCACTAATCCCCGCCAATACCAGAGCTCCACTATATAGGATTTATAGTCCATGTATTCTGGATTCTAGACTCTATAATCCCACACACATAACTCATTTGAAATGTGAACACGATGATATACTCACATCATTGTTGAGTTCAGGCAGGCGGTTACTGTTCAGCAGCTTGTCCTTCTGGACCAGTGGAGACGGTCTCGGAGCGGGGGGCTGAGTGGGGTCAGAGGGCAGCGATCCGGGGCTTCCCATCCAGCTGATGGAGTTCCCTGCCCACACACACATCACCACATCACCTCTGAGCACATGTAGGAAAAGAAAGCCCCCATCCTTCGGAGCCTGACAGCTTAGTGGGAACAAAGATCATGGACCCCGGATGTTCAGATGTTACGACATGGTCAGGGTTGGAATGAAATCAGAGCAAACATCATTGTTAAATGTTAGCTCTGATGGTCAGAGAAGGGAAGTCTGGGTGTTTGCTGCGTTGGGGCTAAGATTGGTGCCTGTGCATGTGTGTGTGCGTATATGTGTGTGTGTATGTTGTCTTTTCCAGCCTGTGATGCAGCATCTGAGTGGGTGTGAACCAACATATCTATCTGGCAGGTTTATTGTCGGAGCCATCGTCAGCTTGATAAATCAGTTTTATGGGAGGTGTCCTGACACATTGATCCGGGCTTTAGTGTTCGGACAAACAGCTCAGCGTGTATCGATAAACCCACCTGACAGCCGCTGTGACTGACTGACAGGTGGAGGACTTTATGTTCCCACCCAACAGGCTCCTCGTGGCGGTGAGAGCCTTTCAGATGCTAAGACTGGAGCGTGCTGCTGCCATAAAGCTGCAGAGTGCTGCTCACTGCAGGAGGCAGCCACCCAGACGCATTCAACTGCCACTGTGTCAGAGTCACTTTTTCATTTGCTCTCTTTGAGCTCTTTCTTTGGTTCTTTTAGGCAAGACAAATAAATCATGTTTTCTTAGCTCCGATTAGCCAAATCACTGCATTGGAGGAAACATGGTTTTATAGTGAACTATTTTCAAACACGCCTGTAACACCACGCAGAGCGTCATGGGAGACTGAGAAGCATTTAACCATGTGAAATGATTTTCCTCTCTTTTTAGGCTACGTTTCAGCAGAAACAAGCCAAACACAGGGCAGGTTAGGAAATGCCTTTAACTAAATAAGATCCTCACAGACACAGAGGACATGTATTGGCAGCTCTGCTGAGAATGTGAAAAAAGCCTTAAAATAAATTCCTATTTTATTTCAGTAGCATAATCTCACACACAAAAAAATGTAGAATTAATTATTTTAACTACATTAATTTAGTGGGGAAAACATGTAAAACAAAATACAGAACTGTAAAAATATTTACCTCCTTAAAACTTACTAGTTTTAAGGAGGTAAATATATGTCACACAACTAAATGTGTGATATAGTCACACATTTAGGTGTGAATATATCAGTCACACCTAAATGTTTCAGGTCATCCAAAACATTTTAACATCATGAGAAGATAATTTAGTAAATACAAGCAGCAGATTTCAAATGGTGATTTCAGTTATTAATGGAAAAGGTTATTTTTCAAATGTTAAGTCACAAAGTCAACACTCTCATCCTAGATTTTCTGCTACAAAGCAGAATTTATAGTTCTATAAATTGTGGCAAGTTGAAAAACTGCTACCACCGTGATGTTTTTAAAGTTAATGTTAAAGTTAATCCTGACTCAACTCAATGTTAATTGAGCCAGGATGTAACAGCACTGCCATCTTTCAGAAAAGGTTCTCTTGTGCCTCATCAGTCTGGGTATCAACCAGTCAAATGTATGAATATTTAATGGCTCTTTGAATGAAATTTAAAGCAAAACAAAAAAAAATTAAGCAGAGGGAATGATTGGGGTATCCTGATGTATTACAATCAAGCATAGCATATGAGTCACAGAATAAGACACATTCAGATTTGTATGTTTATTAAGTAATAAATGTGGTTTAAGGTTCAATAGCTGCATGAAGAAAAGCTTATAAAAGATATCTAGTTAAGCCATGACAGGGGAACAACTTTGACATTTCTGGGCTCTGTTTGTGGTTCTTGGCAGGAGCTTTGTGTTTCTCAAACAGGCTCTCTACAAGCTAGCTTAAAAGTTTTTGTGCACAGAATCCTCCTAGCCGGGCCGGGGTGGGAACAGAAGTGAACCAGTAGTGAAAGCAGATGTCGTCCAGACAACTGGAGATAACTTTGCAATTAACCCATGACAGGCACAAAAAATAAGTTCATCCCTCTTGTTAGCTAACAATCCCACTTTGCCCATTATAATGGATGGTTTGAACTTCCTCCTCTCTGCTCTCCACCATGCCTCCTTTCCAACTCCTCTGAGATTTCTGGATTCAGAGGAGTTATTTCAGCTTTTCCAACGTTAATCAGCCGCTCCCTGTTGTAAACCACCCAGCTGCCCACCTATTTTGATACAATGTGCTCTGTTGTATCATAACTAAATAGGAAAGTATGAAAAATATAAAAATCAGTCCAAAACAAAATCAGTATCCAAAACAAGAAAGAACGGTTGCCAAAATAAATAAAATGTTCACTCAGAAAGACAGGAATGAAAGTTTAAAAAATAAAAATATCTCAACGAAAGTACAGAGCTAGTCCAACGTGCTGCCACCCTGAGCGGCACAATCCTGGAATTCAGAATAATAAATGAATGAATGAATGAATAAATAAATAAATAAATAAATAAATAAATAAATAAACATAAATTAGGTAGAATTTTAGAATAAATCATTAAGGGGGCTATACTTTTTTGTAGTAATATTTCTGGTAGAGAATTAATTGTGCCATTAGGCATTTTTAAAATAAATGCTACTGAGGGAATTTTTTTCATTCATGTTTTAAAAATAATCAGCAATAAATTTATTTGAAGGATCTTTCTTTAGCAGAATTGTAAAAACACTCAGAATTATTATAGCATAATTCTATAATAATAATTATAGAATTATTCTATAATTCTCTCAATATCTTCAATATCTAAGCACTTTGAATTGCCTTGTTGCTGAAAACATGCTATATAAATAAAATTACCTTACCTTACCTTACCTTACTACTGAAGATATCTACTATCTCCAATAGTCGATATAACATTTTTAAACTGTTACTCAGTAGCTGGACTGAGGAAAAATTTGACATGCGATCAGCAATTCAACTGTAAAATACCACTGTGGTATTACGATGTGTTTAGGTGAGATCTGACAGGAACATGAACCTTTGATGGGCCAGCTAACGTAAATCTGGGATGAACAAAGAACAGCAATCAGCACACAGAGCGGACTCACGTAGGCAGCTGTTGTGGGTGAAAAGGCGCTGCAGCCGCAGACATTCCTGCCACTGGTTGCCACTGCCCTCACAGTTGCACCACAGCGACACATCAGCAGAGTTGTTGCTGATGTAGTTGGGAGTCATGATGGTTCCTGCAGGTCAGAATATCAGCTCAGCATCAGGAAACGTGTTTACGGATACCATGGGTGTTTCTCTGAACATGCTGCATTCAATACACACACTTTAATCCTGATTGTTTACAATCAGAGAACGGGGATTGTGAGTGTCTGACAGGGTGTGAAGAGTTATATCTGTCTGAAAGCTCTGAGTCCAATCCAGAACTCATCCATCACCAACAGAGCTGGCAGAAAGCCACTCAACACTCGGCCATCCACATGCGTTTGTCAGCTGTCATCTCTCTTTACACTCTGGCCTCTCTTTACTTTGCTGCCCTGGCCATCTATCTCATACCCATCAACTCTCTGCTCTGCTGTTTTCTTCTAGCTATTTTTGCACAAATTCATTTGGCGTTCCAACAAGAATGTAGCTGTTATTCTGGGTCAATTAAGCTTTGCTGTTTTTTTGGCTTCAAACTTTAATCTTGAGACTTCCAAGACAGCATTCCCGTGAGACAAAGTTTTACTGCTATTAAATCAAACCATTTCCTTATAATGAAGCACATTATTGCCAAAAGTGAGAAGCGGACTCTACTGCACCACATTAGATCACATTTATTCAATTCACAACTTGTTCTGTAACAATATGTAAAAACTAATCTTGGCATATGTGAAAGTTAATGTTGAAATAAACATGCTAATAGCTCAACATGCATTTCTGCGTCCCGACAGATGTCTCACAACAACCATACGCATCACAACTACTTCACTCATAGTGAAGCAGACGTCTTTTTCATCAAGAGAAACATCCTGCTGGGTAAAATACTCCACAGCACAGGTCAGGACGTTTCTCTAAACTGCTCAAATCGATAGTGAATGTGTCAGTTTTCTTTCTCAGTTTAACCTGTGAGATAAAATGACAACCAGCCTTTATGTTATCACTGCATTAGCAGAGGCAGCCATGCTCAATGGGATGGGAGCAGCCACAGCGTTGGCCTTTACTTTGAGACCATGGAAAATGTTAAACACAGACTGAAATGTATCAATATCATTTTGTTTCTATTGATATTTGTGTGGTTTGTTGACATAAGCAGGTTATATTAGTGAAGCATGTGTTTTTTTTCTGTTTCAAAACTAATCTCATATATATAGGGGCCTGATGGTCACTGGGTGAGAGTCAGAGTTATCAAAATATATTTTATTCTCTTTATTAGCACCTGAGAACAAGAGACTTGATATTGCAGTGGCTTATTTAAAAAAAAGAAGAAAAAAAAGAAAAACTTGCTAAGAAGAGTTTTCAAAGACTGAACCTGGATTTTTAGAAAAGTTAGTGTCCGTTTTTTTCTCTGCAGTTTTTGGGCTTGAAAATCCATCTACGTCATGTTGACTGTGGTGCTCCAGATTAATTACTACCTGGTTCTTAGATTGAGGCCAAGCAGCAACATGAACAGGTGATGTGTGCTCTCTGTGTCAGTACCTATAAGCCCAGCATAGGCTCGGAGGCAGAGGCCTGTTGAATCTTTCAAACATCCGCTGGCTGTCAGATGAGATGGTTGGCAGTTACTGAGGAAATCAGCAAGCCTGGACCTGGCAAAAACACAAACAGCTCCACATCAAATGGAAAAAGTGGGCAGAAAATTTAGGTGAATGATTTTAGATGTGTCTGAATTTGAGTTAGACACAAATTCAGACAATGTTAGTTCAGTAACATTTTTCTCCGCAGAGTTGACAGATTCTTGTTTATGTCCAAATTAATGTGTCTCCTTTCATTTCTGTGTTGTTTACAGAACCATTTCTCATGTCAGGTGGAGGTGGCAGCAGTGCAGGGGCAGATGCTGTTTTGAAAGCTGATGTCAGCTATTACACTTACAGTTTGTCCAGAGTGAAAAAAAGGGAAAACATATGTGATATTTATAATATTGCCATCACCTCTGAAGGAACCATTATGTTGAGCTCATATTCTTAAAAAATGACAACAACAAAAAACAAACAAACAAAAAAAAACATCTGCCCTCTTTACCAGCAACTAGAAAAATTCAATAATTGTCCACACTCTTAGACATATCCTAAAAAGTATGTACACTGTAATTTGTAATGCTTAAACTACCATTTAGTTAGCCGAATGTCTAACCTGCACAGGTCGTCTCGGCGACAGAAGCTCTGCTGGTGGAGGCAGTTAGGCTGCAGACTCTCTGCATCCTGGTAGGAGCAGGAGGGTACGATGGTCTTCCTCCTCCTCTCTCCACACAGGGTGTTGGTACAGGGGCAGAACAGGACACCCAGGCTGTATTCCTCTGGTACCCGCTCCAGGAAGCGCCTGAGGGCCCGGTGGCACTTGTACTGGTTGCATCGGCTGGTGTTGGGTATTGGCTTTGTGCAGGAAAACACATAGTCTGATCGAAGAGCACCGCACTTCTCATACAGGCCGCAGTCCTGTGCTGCTTTCAGGCACTGGTTCTCACCATCCAGCTGCATGAAGGATGAACCTGCAGGGGTGAACATGGAGAGAATGGGAAAACAGCCAGCAACTAAATATGGTAAAAACATATGATATTCTGTGTCATATATCCTGTTTCTCCATTGTAACCTGTTTGCTTTGGATGTAGAAACACATCAAACTGAAACCATCTGGCCTTTTTGATACATATTTGCCAAATGAATCTCAATGTATTCAAACTTAATTGAATTGTGCTGTATAAACTTAATTAATGTTTAGATTTAGCTGTTTCCAGATACACATTATGTTGGGCTGTGGTTGCCACTAAAATGCATTTTGTGTTAGCTTGTACCAGATGTATATCTGTACCTTTACAGTAATGTTGCAGTTATTATTAATGTATATGCAAATGTTGTCTGTTGCTATGGTTTCTCAGTTTTGTTTGTTTTTCTTTTTTTCTCTCTCTCTTTCTGAAGGTGTAGGAACAGACCTCTATATCATGATTCAAAACATTTTTACAAATAAAAAACTTAAAAGTGCGGTGTGCAAAAGAATTCAGATATATTTTCTCTCAGTGCAACCAATTGCCTTCAGATGTTGTCTGGTAACTGCTAAGCAATCAATCAATTAAGTTTATTTGTGTAGCACATTTCAGCAACAAGGTAGTGCAAAGTGCTTTACATCATAAAAACACAAAAATACAAAGTCATAAAAGAAGGTTGATACAACATGCAGTCAACAGTTGAGAAACCCAGAAATAAACATTACATTTTTATTAGTGTCATCATCAAAATCATCAATACACATCAAATATGTTGATAAATGTTTCATTTATTATTAATCAAAAGTAGCTCTAAACTAACAGTAATTTAAAGTCTATTTTCTCAGGCAAGTACTGTAGAACTGAGTGATGTTCTCTGTCTTACTGGTTTTAGTCAGCACACCAGCAGCAGCGTTCTGGATCAGCTGCACCTGGAGGATTGATGTTTTAGTGAGAACCTGTGAAGACGCTGCTGCAGTAATAAGTGCAACTAAAGATAAACACATGGAGGAGTTTCTCTAGATCTCACTGACTTTAGCTCTTAAATCCTGGAAATGTTCTACAGGTGATAGAAGGCTGACCTTATAACTGTCATTATGTGGCTCTGAAGGTTCAGGTTAGAGTTCATCACTACTCCCAGGTTTCAACTTGATCTCTAGTTTCCAGCTGTAATACCTGAAGCTGTGTGTTGACTTGTTTATGATGACTGCTTTTAGTTAAGCTTTAAATATTTCACTCTATATATAGAAAGTGAGTATCTTACCAGACACTAAAGAGGCCATGCGAGAGTCAATCATGGAGTCATCATAGGGTGATATTTCCAGTTCCTCCCTTCCTGTGGAAAAAAAGAGAAAATTTTAAAGATTGGCAAAAGGATGATCTACATTGAGCAAGAACAGCAGCAGGTTGGAAGGAATAAAAGTAGGACAATTATATGAGAAAACTGAGACAACAGAAAAGCATCAGTTCACCCATCTTCCCACCCAAAGTGCCCCATTATGAATTAGAACAACATTTAGACTGCCAACAGTACCACAGTCAAAGTAAAACAAGTTCACAGAAAGGTATGCTGCTACTTTAAATCAACTGGGATAAGAGAAAAAATGACTCCATCCATCCATCCATCCATCCATCCATCCATCCATCCATCCATCCATCCATCCATCCATCCATCCAT
>NW_015114384.1:76563-80378 GCF_001443285.1 Poecilia latipinna | reverse complement strand
ACGGCTTCCCGCGCCCTCCCTGCAATAGCCCCCCCTGCAATGGCCATTGCTGGGCCCACCTAGGGGGCGCGCCCCACAGATTTGGAACCTCTGCCATAGAAGAAGCTCATGTCAGCTGATTGTGTCCAATATCTATGTTTAGGACCATAGATAAGGGTTAGAATGTGAATATAAAAGCAAATTATAAGCTTTTCATTAAATTCCGATTCTTCTTCACTGTTGGATGGAGTTTTGGATGAGGTCAGAGTATTCAATAAAAATAATATGAGAAAATACTAAAACTGCAGTCAAAACAGTCTCCCCAAGTTCCCAGCTTGAGTCGTTCTTATAATTCATATGGGCCACCACTGTCATAGAAAACCCTACAGATTACATGTATAGAACATAATGAATTTCACCAAAATTCAAAAGAGGCATAGGTTAAAAATAATTCTGAGTTAAATGACTAATTAAAAGAATCTAAACCCAGTGGAAAATTAACTCAGAATATAAAAAAGTCTAAAACTTACTCAAATACGGAATCTGTCACGGATCATTGATAGAATGTCAGACATAGCTGAACTTGGCTTAACTCTATTCTGCTATGTCACCAAAATAAACGACCGTGAGATTTATTTGATTAGATCTGCAAATTAAACAGGACTGTGAATTTTCCAGCAGCTCTCTGCACTGAGCAGACTGAACATGTTCTTCCCAGGAGCTAATTTGGAGAACAAAGACCTCATTCTGCATTTCCTACAGAGCAGAGAGCTCCCCAAAGGTAGAAACATCCAAAGTGAAAAATGCTACTCACTGACTTGGTTTTATGAGTTTCCTATCATAATTTCGTACATGTGGCAGAGAGTAATCACTGGTGTAGATAAACAGACATCCACTGTGCTGGCTTTGATGAATTGCTAGCCTTTAAATGTTCCCTCCTGACAGTCATACAGCCATACTTTACAGATATAACTCCTGCACCATGACTCCATTCAGTCCTTTACATTGTAATGCCTACTGGCCAAGTAAATGCTGACATAATGGAATATATGAGAAGGTGACACTGAAATCAGTACATGGCGATTCAGAGTGCAGATACTGACTTTACAAGTGTTGAGTATTTCTTCTACGTTGGTAGCACCATCTCACAGATCTGACCTAACACAGGCAAAGCAATGTATGGACAGATGTCCATATATGTTAGTGTAGAAGAGCCTTACTGTCATGAACATCTTTGTTTCCTGCTTCAGTCTTGTGCACAAGACTGAAGCAGGAAACAAAGATGTTCATGATGGCCATCAAATGTTGGGATACTGCTAAATGTGAGCTCGTCATTATATCACTTCTGTGTAAGCTGGGCATCAGAGATCTCCCTTATACAGTATTTTCTTTAAAGCAAGCCTCCTTATGTACCCCGCTCTTCAGCCAATGACTGCAGGAGATAGGAATTGGCCCCCAGCGACCTGTAAGGATAAGCAGTAAATACAATGGATGGACATTGTTTTTCCCTCCCTGCTCTTAGTTTGATTTGTGGTCATTCGGGGCAGCTGTGTGTTTGAATGTGTTTTATTACCAGGCATAAATTGCTGGCATGCCTGGTCAGCTCTGCCCCAGAAATCTGGGCTGCTCTCGGTCACTCTGCTGGAGAAACTGGGCCGACCCTTGTAAAATAGTACATTATACTATTCATACTTATTTTTATACATACATTCATTATATCAATGAATTCACTATACTGGTACTTTCCCTTAAACACCTCACTCTTCAAAAGGTTTCTGTCAGGAATGCATCAAACCAACCTAGAACATTGTTGTTCTTGTTTGCTCCCAGTGAGCATACAGCCTTGGATGTCAGGAAAACATCATACACAAAAGAGAGACATGGAGGAACAGAAGTACACAGTGCCTCTGTAATTTAAAGCCAGATCAACACTTCTGCCTCCTAATGTAACAGAATATACTGTACAAAGGAACCAACACAAAAGATGTCTACCACATGAAGACAATTTGTATTACAAATCTTTAAACTGACCAGGAGTATATTTCAGCAGATAACAGAAAGGCTGAACATACTCCAGCAAATTTGCTGTTTTATTCCTTTGAGCTCTGAAACTATTTTGACATAAAACATTCTGGATTTGGAAAAGCTTAGCCTGGTAAACACTTGTGTCGTACAGAAGGTCTGTACACTTGGATATGGAGAAACCATTGGGTGCTTGAGGTGTGGATTCTGAAGTTTTAAATGACTGGATCTGGTTTTACCCCTTTGATAACATTTGCCTCATGATGTATGTAATGTGCCAGCTCAAACGTTAAGGATGCTATGATATGAAGCTTACCAGAGGTTGCATATGCTGTGACAACCAAACTTTTATCTACAAACATGTTTTTTGTAAAAGTTACATACTGCAGTTTTAAGATTTATTTGTTGATCCCAGTAAGAAAAAAAGAAAGAAGCATGGAAGGAAACAAAAGTACAGTGCACCCTGATAGTCAGGGCCATGCAGAGACCACTACAGAGGCAGGTGCTCAAAAAAAAGGGCACACAGGGCATTCTAGGACAGAATATTAACAAAGCCACACAGCTTTCAGAGTTTAATAAACAATGATAAATTACAAAATTGTGAAATATACAATCAAAGCTAAGGAACATCTCTATATAGAGCATACAACTATGCATATGTAAGATATTTTATTAGTAATTTCTTTCTGCAGGTCTATTTTGTTATAAGAAAGTAATGCCATATTCAAACCCGCAATTTAGCAAGATATGTAAATCAGAGCTGGTGGTCTAGCTCTGATTTAAATATTTTGTCTTTACAGAATTACACTATTAAAAATATAAACAAGGACACAATGCAACCTTTTGGTGACTGTAATCTATAAAACAGAGCTGCCTGTTTGGAGATGAAGATGGTCCATTCAGGAAAGCAGAGCTGCATCAAACTTTAACGTGGAACTGCAGAAAAAAACAAAAGCAAAAATTGAATTGTTAATGCATGTCACCATGAGAAAAGCCTACTGAGTTTTGCTTAATTTTTAAAAAAAATTAAAATCACACATTTTTGTCTCATGAAGTGAAAAAATTATTTTCAAAACAAACTTATTTGTGCATGTCAGAAATCTTTTCTTGATATTCTAAGTTTTTGTTTGACTCAAAGTTTTGCTTGTGATTCTCACATGACGTCATGGGCAGGACCCAAAATCACAACAAAAGATTTCTGATGTGTGCAAATAAAAGTTTATGTTTGGCAAATAACTTTTTAAGTTTACAAGACAAATATTAGTTATTTAATTAAAAAAAAGTTTTTTAAACAAAATAATTTGTTTTTAAAAAATAAATCATTACAATTCCAAAAGTTTTGATTACAATTTTATTTTACTTAACTGAGGTTAGTTTTTTTTTTTTTCCATTGAATAATTGGGAAACAAATTTAACTTCATACTCTGCGAACCAGACCCTAAACTTAAAGTCTGGTTTGAGTTTTTTCCCCTTCATTAATGACATACATTATATCTATCATGGTAATTCAGGGCGAGTTATTTTTAATTCTAAATGAATATCCTTGTTGGACTTTTATTTAAGTGCTATTTTCCTTCAAGATACATTTACATATAAATGCAATGTACATTATGCAGCAAAGGAAATTAGAAGATCGGACATATATCCATTATGGAGATGATCGGTTTTGGACAGGAGATGTACCCCCTATTGCATAAGCGATACTTAAGAATGACTGCTATCATTAACAATACGAAGAAGCTTTTCAGTTTCTAGCTTTGCTAACAAAGTCGTTAGCTAGCAGCTAGCTAATAGCACAACAACAACAGCCTAAT
>NW_015114384.1:68079-73818 GCF_001443285.1 Poecilia latipinna | reverse complement strand
TTTAAGTTCACAAGACAAAAATTAGTTATTTAATTAAAAAAAAGTTTTTTTAAACAAAATAATTTGTTTTTTAAAAAATAAATCATTACAATTCCAAAAGTTTTGATTACAATTTTATTTTACTTAACTGAGGTTAGTTTTTTTTTTTTTCCATTGAATAATTGGGAAACAAATTTAACTTCATACTCTGCGAACCAGACCCTAAACTTAAAGTCTGGTTTGAGTTTTTCCCCCTTCATTAATGACATACATTATATCTATCATGGTAATTCAGGGTGTGTTATTTTTAATTCTAAATGAATATCCTTGTTGGATTATTATTTAAGTGCTATTCTCTTTCAAGACATGTTTACATAAAACTAGAATCAATGTTTTGCAGCAAAGGAAATTAGAAAACAAATATCCATTATGGAGTTGATAGGTTTTGGAAGAGAGATGTGCCCCTATTGCATAAGCGATACTGAAGAATGACTGCTATCATTAATGATACAGGGAAGAAGCTTTTTAGTTATTTTGCTTTGCTAGCAAAGTCGTTAGCTAGCAGCTAGCTAATAGCACAACATCAACAGCCTAATGTCTGAATGATAAAAATACTGAATCGATAGATAAGAACAGTTTTCCTCACCTGTCTCCTCCCGCTCAGTAGTTCTTCAGAGTAAGCCAGACGCAGAGGCCTGTCTGTGTCTGTTGTATTTCATTATCTTTCTGCTTAAACCGCGACTCCGTGCTGAAGCAGAAACGATATTTCAACGGTTTCCGTCATCTGACAAGTAGCAAGTCTACTCCACTTTATTCCCCAAAAACGTTTTTTTTTTTTAATTCACCAAAAACTGTTCTGTAATCTGGAACATAGACATATGATCTGGAACGTTCGCTACGTTGAGCTCCAGTTAGCCGCCTTATCTCACTGCACGAGAGACAATTGCGTCATGCGTCACGGGCAAAAGGTCAAAGGTAACAAGGTGACCGGAAGGCTTATTATGTTGTACAAAAAAAATAAATAAATAAAAAATTGGACCAATAGGGCACTTGGGGACAAGGAGCAAAAGGGGCAGGTGCTCAAGTCCCTCTAGCCCCCGCCTCTGCACGTGCCTGCTGATAGTCAATTTTCAGATTCTGAGAGACTGTTTATGCTAATTGTTTTATACTAATCCAGTAACAGACACCATTTGTAAGAAGACATAAAATTAATTAATGTTAAAGTTCTCTTAATAGATAATATTAGGAAAAACACAATTAGCCCGTGACAATTCACTGTTTATTACAAATCTATATAATTCAGTCGAACAAATTAAATATATAAATTCAGAAGGAAAATGCTAAGTAATCATAACCTCATGTATTTACTGGCTATTTCTTTCCAATTGTGAATTCCATTAGCAGAGCCTCGATGGGCTGCTGGACAGGCTGTATTGTCCTGCAAATTATTTAAACACAATTCAAAGAACAAACTCAATCAAGAATCCAATGGCATGTAAAATGTTTATGTATGTAAATCCTATTTCTGGCCATATATTTATGGTAATGAAACACTGGAGCAGCATAGCAGCACTGGGAACTGAAGAGTGTGTAATTACACTAATGCTCCACTGACTAATAGGCCACAGGGGAAGAGGAGTCTGCCGGCTAGTGTTAGCTCACTTACTAATGCACACAATACACCAGCACTTCAGATGTGCTGGTGAGCCTCCGCTCTTTGTGTTCTGAGCGAAGGCTTTTCATCAGACGATACTTGAACGTATGGCCAGCTCAGGATGTTTAGGGTCAAAAGAGAAGACTGTTAGCAGACAGAATGAGAAATCTATGGAAAATAAACTGACATAAGACCATGTCAGGTAGTGAGTAGGAAAGCAAATAAACATAAAAGCGTCTCGTACTGATTCCTCTGACTGAGCCACAGGTCAGAAAGTTCACACCACTGAGATAGATTTATAAATGTCAAAATATCAGAGTCAGAGGTCACACATATCAGTGAAAGACTTTCCCTTCCCCTCCAACTTTGGAGGGTCTTTACTCGTAATGGTTAGGGTTGGGATTGTTTTGTAGAGGTAAAGTGATGGACTCGGTGAAGTCTGGGTACATTGATCCTGTTTCAGTTGAAAGTTTCTTCCTGTTAAAAGAGTCTTTGATCTCCAGTGATGCTCGCTGCTCAGACCTCAGAATGACAGACTGCAAAAATGTAAAGATCTTTGCTTTCCTTACTGATAACATTTTACTAGAGTGGCACCTTAATATTCTATAAATCCGATTACTAGGTAATGGTCAATAGCTCAATACACAACAGCTCTCATTTTTACAGTAAAACAATCCTGATCTGCTAGAGTTGGAAATTCCCCTCAGTCGTGTCTGAGGGGCTCCAAGCTGTCAGTTCTTAAAGCTGTGAGATGGTTCAATAACACTCAGTTTGACAGATATGGGAGAAATTTGGAGGTCAAGTTAATGTCCCGATTAATTTGTTGACTTCCAGAAACAACTTTTGTTTTACCACAGCTACTCCTCTTAGGACTGTTTCTATAGGAGAGTTTAACTACCGTAGGAATGGTTTAAGGGAATATAAAGATTAAACAGTGTCAAGATGTCATCCACATGAATGACAGAAACCTATGATTCTGAGCAGAACAACACCAAACCCTTAACTTATATTGTTTTCATAGTATTCTGGTGTCATGTCTTCCCCAGATCAGTGATGCACAACCAGCTGCTGAACAGATCCAGGGAAACTTATCTGATGAAATCATGTTCTTTGTTTGAATCAATGTGGATTTGACGTTCCTGTCACAGCTGTACATAAGAGGTGGATCATCTGTGGCTGGTTGGGACAATGTGCTTACCTTTCCTGAACACCAACCACTACTACGGTCCATTGTTTGAAGACAAGTAAGCATGGTTTCCTTTGGGGGAGAGGGAGAATTTGAGAATGCCAGCCTTCCCAGGCCAAGACAGGGGAGCTGGATCCATCCATCCATCCTACAACCTCATCCCAACTAGGGTAGTGAGGGGTGCTGGTGCCTATCTCTAGCAGTCAACTAGAGGTGGGGTCACCCTGGACAGGTCGCCGGTCCATCACAAGAGCCTTGGCAGCTTCGAAAAGTTATAGCTTAAAAACCATTTACTTGTGTTACAGCTCCTACAGCTTGGAGTCCTTTTGATAAAATACCAGAGAAAGTTCTGGAACAGATTCCTCTCCTGATTCGGGTCACGCTTCTTTTGAGACACAGAAACACAGCTGGCTGCTTAGAAAGTTCTGGACTGGAAACTAAAAGCTGCCAATTACTGAGAGAAAGGTAATGCTCTTTTGAAAGCAAAGTTATCAAGCTAACACGGTCTGGCTAATTGGCCTGCTAATATTAGCTTTCAGTGTTACTCCAAGCAGAAGATGATGCAGAATATTCTCTGCAAAGAAGCATCTACTTGTTTCTACTACTGTTCTTTCATATTGTAGAGCAGTCTTCAGTTCACTCTGTATATTTATTTAAGAATCTTTTTTAATGACCTGAAAACACTCTTAGACTGGTTGATTATTTAATTTGGGTAAGGTTTTACTTTGTTGTCATTGATGAAACAAATATGTTTTAGCTAAATTACTCTTCCTAATTTATTTGTGCGTAAAAATGTTTGTTAATAATGAACGTAGATGAAAATTAGCCTATGCTACAATCTCATACAGTGGACCAAATGGTGACGTTTCTGTTTGAACTATATATTGTCTCCTTCCAAATAAAGTTATATTTATAAATATTATTATTATTATTCTGCACCCTAACTCACTGCAGCCCCAGCAGGGATCTAGCTTACCTGGCAGGAGACGAACCCTCCAGTATATGCGGAGGCACCGCTCCTCCTTCCTGAAGCCACGCTGGCACTTGCAGGCCAGAAGTGACGGGTGTTTGGCCAACAGGGCGTCCTGTCTCTCCAGGCACTCAGATGCTTCTTGTTCCCCTAGCGGTGCAACTGACGCATCGACCGCGCACAGCTCCAAGCCTCGGTACAGCGCCTCACACTGTGGGTCAGTGGAGCACACACGGTGAGCTTCAACACAGTCGGTCACAGGAGCTAGGAAGGGGAATATCTGGGATGTGGACAGTATCACAACTGAAACAGAAAAAAAGGAAAAAATAACAATAGTAATTGAAAAATGGAGCAGTAAATATCAACAACAAGGCCTTGCAAAGATAGAGCCATCAAACTCACATTCAGTGTGCTGCTGTGTGACAAACAAACATGACATCTAACCTTTGCTAAATAGCCATAGTCATTGTTGGAAGATGGACATTGGAGGTCCTCTTTGCAGTTTGCCACACACCATGAAGTTGACACAACAAACATGGAAAAACTTGAGCTGCTCTAAATGGGACTTTTTAACCAACATGGAGGGGAAAACTCACAGTGCATCTCCATGGACAACCTGTCATCACTGTAAGATGTGATGTTGAACTTCAGAGGACAATCCTGGAAGGAAAACAGCTAGAGGCTTAAAACTGTCAATGATCAACTTCCAGAAGAGCAACAAGCCCAAACATGCAGGTCATGGATGCAGGGAGGCACTGACAGAAACATTTGAGCCGATATCGGTATCAGATATTATTCTTATAGTCAATAACTGATATTTACAGACATTATTCATATGTGACATTTCACTTTAACGCCTTAAAAAAACAACCACCCTGCTGACTTCACCACTGCTTCTCTGCTTCTGTTAAACTCCGACAATTCTTCGCTGCATCAATATCAAACTCTTAGAAATGGCTGTAAATTTACAGTGAAATTCCAGCAGTAACATACTGTTATTCCAAAATACAGTAGGATATTGTCAATTTGATGTCTTCTTCTGTTGTCACAATCAAGACTGACGACTGGCAGTAAACTACCGCAAAATAATTGTACAATACAGTTTTTTTCCTAAGCAAGACATTTTACTTGTATTTGCATCTTAGAGGACCAGCATTTAAAGACAATATTAAACGGAAAGAAAAAAATACTTTCCATAATAAATCTTTTAGGGAATGAATCGAAATCTACAGAGCATAATCAAAAGTGTTAGATTACCAGTGTTGGTGTTGTATGTTAAAAATACAATGTTAATTAAACATTCAAAGATAGTCAAATTCAAAGATAGGTTTGTCAGTTTCCCTAAAGAAATGGAGTTTGCTAAAGAGTTGCTCCCACAATCGCCACGTATCTGTGACGTCACGTGTTTGCCCTGGAGACAGCAGTATGGCATCTTGTCTGGAGCTTATTCATAACAAGGTAAGTTCCCCAAAGCTATTAAAACATGCTCTTTATGTTCTCTCTTTAATGTATTTATGTAATGTAATGGTGATGTACTGTCTCAATGTTTGTAACTCCCTGGCGGACATTATACTACAATATATGCTGCTTTTATACTGTTATGTATTCTGTATCTCAATAAAGATCTATTAAAAAAACAAACAAAAAAAACAAGGTAAGTTCCATGTTAAGACCATCATGTTTTTGATTTTGATTATTTTTTATGAATGCATTAACTTTCTGTTTGCGCAAGAGTATCAACTTATGCTTGACGTAAAGTTTATTTGTTTGGATATCGCGGTACGACTGTTCAGTACAGGGGAGCTCAAGTCCAGTCCTCCAGAGCTGCCATCCTGCAACTTTCAGATGCTTCCCTGCGCCAATTAACACACCTGAATCAAATGAATGGCTGGTTAGCAGGTCTGTTCAGAGCTGATCCTGGTCTGTTGGAGTAAAGATGCATCGAAAAGT
>NW_015114384.1:0-63552 GCF_001443285.1 Poecilia latipinna | reverse complement strand
CATATTTAAATATGCTTAGTGGCTATAACAATAGAATAGGAATGGAATATTCTGATATCGATGTATGAAGAGCATATTACAAAGCACACAGACGTTCATAATTTATTTAATAAATTATTTAGTAATATCAATATATATTTATATAACTATACAAACACTAATAAATAAAGATTAATAATGGCACAAATAAATAATGATTAATACTGAATAATATATATATAATGTTTTCAGCCGACGAGTCCAAAATCCGATGCGAGATTCATCCGTGCTGCAGTGAATCCGTCTCTCTTCCTCTTCTTCCTCACATCGTGTCTTTAGGAAACTTTCAAAACAAAAACGGAAGATTTAGGATGTATCTTACTTTTGACAGAGTGAAAGAATATAAATAATAGTCTATACCTCCTGTGTAAACTTTGCCGGTGAATGTTATAACACATAATATAAGTTTTATAATAGGCTATGTTGTTTCATTTCTAATATAGGCTCTTGTGTCAGATAATCTAACTCAATGTTAGAGAATAATTATTTTTTTTAGATTTACGGAATCTCAGTTAGCCTTCATAGCGGGGCCGAACCCATCACACCAAGCACTGTAGCTAATATTAGCTGGTATCTCGCCGGTGGACATTATACAGTAAAGTAATATTCTAATCACAATATATACACAATAATATGTCCATCTTACTTGTGAAATGTTGTCTGTGGAGCCCTTGCATCAGTAATCCATCGACCAGAACAACAATATCCCTCAGTGCTGAGGCATCTTCTGCTGTTTTGGTTGAGCAAAGTAGGAGGGACGAAGGCTCCAAGATGGCCGCCGTATTTCCTTCGCCGGAGCAGCCTATGCGGGGTCTACTCTTATATTATGTCTATGATTACTACTACTATGATTACTAAAGTCTGTACTTTACTTAAGTAAAGTACAGATACACGAAAATTGTACTCAAGTACTTCCCACCACTGCAAATAGGTGAGTGTTGAAATTCATCCTGCAAATACAACAGGCAGAATAAATGGCTGGAAAAAGCTGAACGTTAAGTAAATGTTTTCAATCAACATACTTATTGGGAAAAAATAAAATCAAATACTCTTATGATTTAGATTGGAGTTAGAGTTATTAAGATATGTTTTGGTATATGGTAGTCCATATTAAAACTAATAACTTTTTACAACTCATCAAAAATTGTTTGAACAATGCTTTAAATGTTTTAAATATGGTTGTAATCTAAATTGTATGTCTAAAATCGTTCAAATTCAACTGAGGGCAAAGACCAAAAGGGAGGAAATGAAGCAAGCGTCAAAGCTGCAATGAGGATGAGAGGAGCAGCGCTTGTTTTTGAGCTTAGAGGTGTTGATGCTGCAGAGTGGAAGCAAGCGAGCACTAGGGAGCTAAAAGAGTGGGGGAGGAAGATGCCTGTTGTGTGTTGGGACTTGAGATGATAGCATGGAGAAGGTGAGGGCCTGTTGTTCAGTGGGACTGAGGGAGGAGAGCAGGTGGGGCGAGGGGGAGGAGAGGGAGAGACGTGTGTAAAGGGAAGAAGAGGTAGTATCGCTGGTGTATTGGGAGAAGGAAATGAGGGAACAACAAGCTTCAGCCTACTTATGTACAGTGTGCTTGTGTGTCATTGAGAGAGGGAAGGAGGAAAAGAGAGAGGGAGAGATGCTTGGGTCTTTGCTATGGGATGACAAATGTGCCAGACATAAAAGACCATAGAGCAAAGAAATCCACAGGGAGCCTCTGTACCTGTACACAAGCACATCTGCACACAGCAGCAGCAGACGACGACAGAGGCTTCAGGGAATAAACACACTAACACATGCATACAGACTGTGCAGGACAACATTTGCACTCACAAAATCAAATTTCTCCATTTGAAATTTACACTTATACTCCTTTCTATGCTTGTAAGTATCTAGTTTTGGAGCATCCAAGGCAGTTTCTTTAGTGCTTTTATTTGGAAAGAAAGTTACTTTTCTAAAGAAGGCAGATTGGCTGCAACTTCTACCAACTTTTTATGTGATTATCTTGAGATTCCAGGTTGACTGTTAAGTAATTTCAATATAACTAAAGATGTTATATCTTTTTATATAGAAAAAAAAACTAAACATAAAAAACAAAATTTACTTCCCAAAGGTCAGGGGATGATCAGTGCTAAGATGATGGTTCTTGTGTCACTTTGGTTTTAACACAGTCTTTGCCTGCAATATTTTGATCAATGATAAATATTCCTTGATGTGACATTTTCAGCTTGAATCCATGCATACACAAGGATAAAATATAAACCCAGGCTAGTATTTTAACCCAGGATCTTTTCTGTTGCAAAACAACAGCAGTAAGAAATCCACTAATGTACAACCCTAACCTTATACATCTAAAATATATAGTTTTTCAAAGAACTTATAGATTTTGTTTGTATTCATTGAGGTTTTTTCCCCTTCAAATCTTGACCAGGTTGAAAAAAATCTACAAATTATCCGCAACTCAGAGTCAAAGCTTTTTGTTGTGTTTTGTTGTGTTTTTTTAAAGGGTCCATTTTAAATAAAAGGATGCAAAAAGTTTCCATCATTTATCTTCACCAGTGTGGCAAGGGCTTTTGAAACTGCAGAGCATCCAGCAGGTGAGCGTCCATCTATCCATTAGCTACACCCACTTACCCTGAAGAGGGTCAGGGGGTTACAGCCTGTTCCTGCTGACACTGTGCGAGAGGCGGACAGCACCCTGGACACATTTCTGGTCCCTCACAGGACTAGCATACGTTCAGTCAGCCACGTACACTCGCATCTAATTTGGAAGTTCGAGACTGTGGGGGAGAAAAAAACCCACACAGGTGCATTAAAAGGGCCATGATTTGTTTTAAGCAATCCATTGAACCACTCAGACGACACAACAACTCTATTTTCCATGATACAAATACTTGCAAAAGCAGTGTGTTTTCTAGAAGAAGAAATGAAAAAAAAAACAAGTGTTTCTGTTTCTCAAGGGTTGGAAAGCTCGTCGAAAGGATGCAGTGCTGGTGGTTTGATTTCAACAAAGTTTCACAGAAGAATGTTTAATTATTTATCTTGGCCTGCTGAATGTGAAAAATACCAGATTGAGACATAACTGACTTTGCATTTAACCACAATGAAATGGTTAGGACACAGCATACTATAAACATGCATAAATCCTGATGTGAGAACCCCAGCATGTTGTTGGGAATGCACTGCATCCTTTATATATATATATATATATATATATAGGCTTTTGTCTGTATTTAACCCTGTAATATGCCAGACAAACCTAGTTAAGTGGTAATACCAAATATTTTATATCCATGTGAAAAAATGCTGCAGCATGAGTGCTGCAGATCTCATATATCAAATGTTTCAAGGTCAAAAATATGTTTTTCTTTAAAAATCTAAAAGAATTTATTAAAAGATGAAAGGTAGGATTCCCAGAAAACAAAGCTCTTTCACTTTCACATCTTTTTTTGTCACTAGGAGGCCTTAAAAACACAAGGACGGGTTTAGAAACACTCTTAAGCCTCGGAATTTTACGCATAAAACCAAACAAAATGTGCTTCTCAAAGTGGCTTACAAGCGAGACCTCGCCATGCAAGGTGGCTACCTGAGCTTCCATACCAAGTACTTTTGGGGTAAGTGCCTTGCCCAAGGACACTTGGACATGTGAAGTGAAATGAGATTAAACATCAAGCCTCAGGAATATCAGGAAACACATTCAAGCACCTGAATCCCAGCTGCACAAACACTTTACCTTCAGAATCGGCCTTCTTTTAAGGTCCATAACTATTTTCACAACATCTGGGCCCACAAGAACACACCCACATACATTTTCTGATGTGAAAATATGCAGTCACACATGCAACCACAATGGCAGTTGCAAACACACACACACACAGGCACAGCCACATGCTTATGTTAATTTGAAATCATCAACACAAGAACAAAGGCATGGCAAGAGGGCATACATAAACATTACATGTCCGCAGATTATGCAGACACATGCACACATCTGAGCTCTGATAAACACTCAAACACACACATCCACCCCATTTGCCTCATTCACAGAGGTAAGACCACGCATCATTTCACCCTCTCACTCTCTTTCTCTCTCAAGTCCCCAAATCCATGGCATATGACCTTCTGTGGGACAGATAAAGAATGTGCTTATCAGTCATGCAAATGAGGCTGAATTCATTTTCCACAACAGATGGCCCCATAGATAATGATGATGGAGGAGAGAAAATTAAATGTCTCTCGCTCGGTGACCATGGCAACCGCGCCTCTGCGGCGTAATATCAATAATAAGTGTGCCGCATAATAAGGTTGTCAGTCCTGTGAATCAAAACCTCCCATGATGGGACAGACCGAGAGGAGTGGGGGGTGTCTTGAAAAGTTTGGCTGACACTTTACAGAGGTCTGGTCAAGTTGGATCATTTAAACTTTTTCTCTCTTTCAAATATACCCACCTCTTTTTACGCTAATAGTTCTGGCAAGAGTTTAAAAAGTGGTAAGTGACGCTTTATTTGTTGCGTCTTATTTCACTGTTACTGATACTGCTATGATTGCTTTACTGGCAATAAGCGCACACAGGAAACAGCTAATTATTCCAGGGACCCTTTAATTTTTTTCAGTTTAACTGAAACACTGCATCAGCAGGAAGTCTTCAAATCCCAAAACACTAGGGACCTGCATGCTAGAGGAAACCATGAACGGACTGATTGCAATCATGATTGTAAGAATCTGGCAATATGCAAATGGGAACCAGGAGAATATACAGGATTGCAATAGCAAATAAAATTTGGCTTTGCAAATTACAAACTGAGAACAGGAGGAAAAAAACCCCAAAAAACAGGAACCGCAAAGTATAAATGCTCATAAAATTTTAGCATAGCAGATCTCAAAATTTCTTTCTTAAAGGTCCAAGGTCAACAATCCAAACAACAAGAGATGGAACAAATTCCTCCAAACGCGCCGTTTTATTAAGGAGGGTGTTTCGAGCATGGTTCTTTGTGCGGGGCTTGTGCTGTGTGGGTGGATTCATATTGGCTTTTGGGGGGCGGAGCTTTCCTGCTGGGCTATGCCCCTGTGGGTGGGAGATGCATGGCATCTGTGGTTGGAGACGTTTTTGATGTTTGTGTGCTGGTTGGTGCTGGCCATGGGGTGTGTGTATGGATGGGGTGCATGTCAGGGCTTGTGGGGGTGGGAAGTTCATGGAATTGGCACTGGAGCTTGTTGAAGGGTTGGAACTGTTTCGTTATGGAGCTGCTCTGGTTTGTTGGGCCATTTAGTCTTTTTTTTTTTTTTTTTTTTTTTTTTGGGATGTGGATGGGGTCAGACTCTGAGCCAGGGCTTATGGGCTACAGCCCAGAATGAAGGGGGCTGCCTCTTGGGATCAGAGGCTGGTTGCTCCTCTGGGGTATCATTACATGGACCTGGGAGTATAGAGTGTGCATAGTGTCCATTTTTGTTTGTGTTTACATTGAGTGCATGTGTGTATGAGTGTAAGTGTGTATGGGCATGAGTTTAGGAACGTGTGATTCTGTCTGTGTGTTCTTGTTTATCTATCAGGCTGGGTCTTGGGCTGCCCCCTTTCCATCTTGGGTCTCCCACCATATGTGGGGTCTATTTTCCCCTGTCACTTTCCCTGCCAGTGGCTGGTGCCTCTGCCTGCCGGTGTGTTTATTGGTTCTCAGTAACCAGGGCCGGCTGCTCTGGTATTTACCAGCTCACTCCTGGTGACTCCCTCACAAGGACTTTGCATTGACTTGCATTCATTTTTCATATAATTCACATGAGCATGCTCTAAAAATAGGGTTAAAGTCTACAGCTCGGTTTTATTTTTGCAAAGTCTTCAGAGAAAGGTCAACTTTTTATTTACGTACTTAACAGTAGATTATACCTATTCTTAGAAAGTGCATTTATCCACAAATTAGATGTTTTTAGATATCTTCACCCCCAAATGCTCACAAGTAAGAAATCATGACAGAAAAAGACAAACACAACAAGCATCAGAAGGTCTTTTACTTCTGCATTGCAAAAGTCTGAAAATTTATGAGGAACATCGGTAAAATCTAATTGTTTTACACCTAGTTGTGAATATTACATAGGAAAGGATTTTTAGTTGTGGGTATGCAAATTAGAAATTATTTGACTGCTTGTATATGAGTCATACCATTTCAAGAAACACTCTCAGTATGTGATCGGGAGAAACTGTTACCAGCGCTGAAGTTTTACTTTCCCAAACGAATTGAGAAAAAGTGCATGAATTGATGCACTTTGTACACTAACATTACAAAACTTAATAGCAAACACTGAGAAAATTGTAAAAGTCTTAGAGATAAAGTGGACGAAACAGCTTATTAAATGCTGTTTTAAAACTCTATCCTCCTCACTGCTGCCAAATCAACCTTGTGTTTGTTTGACAGCACCGATACATTACCTATGTCGCTTTGTACATGTATTTCACACAGATACTTCTCCAATGTTCCCAAACGGTCTAATGTGATGTCAAAGTAACCATGGGTTTGAGGTTATAGATTACAAAGCAACAAAACAATCTCAGTTCAGGACCATATTTGATTTGTTAAAATATGCAAATTTCCAACAGTGGAGCTCCAGTGTCTTTGCTTATAACCGTTAGCCTAATTACAGAGCTGATTTATTTTCCCCATTATTTCATCTCAAGCCCCAGCATTGCCGATCCTGATAAAAACAGTGATTATTACACAAGCATGAACATGAATGGAAATTTGAGCTTACACTAGATTAGTCTAATTCAAGAATTGTTAAAAAAAAAAAAGTGATAAACATTAGGTTGATTTTTGCTCTGCATGAAGTGGCATTAGTTGACTCTCTTGTCCAGCAATTTCACTTTACTGGTCATCTATTTATGCCAACTTTGTAGTTTCACTTAAACTTGGGTGCATGATACACAAACATGGAACAATTACTTCAACAACTGGCCTTTCACATTCACAAATGAATTATTCCTAATTCAGCTACAGACACACAACAAACAGAACATTTTGTAACAGCAACAAAAACGTGTTTTGTTTTTGTATGTGTGGTTTGTAATCTTTCAGCAGTTGACCATCAAACAACTCTTGGGAAGGAATTTGCCAGTTTGACCACTTGGTCTCAATATATTTGCACAAAGTGCATTTAGTGTCGTTGGTAATCATTGATGACAATGGTCTTTAATACTTTTCCGCTGCTTATGCAATAGATCCCGAAACATGCTCACCATTTTCTCATCTAGACAAAAGTATATTGGCCTTCATATAGTTTCAGAAACATTGCTAGACATTCAAGACTAAAACTCAACAGTCTCTTTTGTCTCCATGCTGTATTCATACTTGAAGCTGTAAAGAATCCATCCTGTTATCCAGCAGATAAACTTTGTCACAGAAAGCAATGGTAAAAGTTGTTTGCTGCGGATCTGCTGCAAACTGTGTCCTGCTTTTCTTAAATATAGAAATCAATAGACATACATTTTTTATACTGCTTGCACCATATTCATGTCGGAATAAACATACCAAGAACCAATTAAAATGTAGACTGAATAAACATGAAAATCAGTTGACTGTTTTTTTTTTTTTCTGTCAGAATAAAAGGCGAAGAATAAGAAACCACTGTTACCCTGCTACCCTGCAAAGACAAGCGGGTACAGATGATGGATGTCTTTGTGTGATGTCTGATTATTTCAATGTTCTTAACTTCAAATCTGTAAAGCTCTGTCAGATATTGTGGCAGGATGTCAGCTCTTGTACTATGCGTGTGTTCAGATTTAGTTAGTCCAAGTATTATAGAATTTGAACTACAATGATCAAACCTAATCTATAAAGGGAAACAAAACAATAAAAAAGGGTGCTAACACTGAAAGGAATCTCCAAAGCAGATGGGAACTCAAGCATCATTCATTGGATTGAAGCCACAGCTGCATTCACCGACACCATCGGGCCCTCTGACCACCACAAGCCAGCAAAGCCTGTGAAGTGTCTTGCCCATGGACACAACGACAGAGACAGATGGAACCGGCAATCCACCGTTTACAGAAAAAGGTTCAACCGCTGTCGCCACCGTTACCACTGGTTGGCATTGCAGTATTCTCACAGTGCGTAACTTTTCTGTAACCCGGTTCCCCCCCCCAAAAAAGAAAGAAAGCAATTTCATAAGAGTTCTAGGTGCAAAAACAACTGTTCCCTTCAACAAGCTCCAAAATATTCAGATCTGCTAACTGTAAACTCCATTGACTTACGATGTGCACTTCTGTGATACAAAGACCACCTCAAGATGACAGCTATCATGTGTCTTCCTTTACAATCCTGAAATAACAGCTTTGTGAGTTCTGAGTGAGAGGTTCAGTGACTCAGGCTGAGGAGTTTCACAAATCCTTTGTACATGCAAAAAGCCACAGAAGGTCAGTTCCATAATTTTGCCACCATCTCTAGCAGCGTTAAGACGTCTGACTCTTCTGTCTCGCTGCACCAAAGAACACAAATAACAAGACGAAGGGCACTTTCAGACTGACCCCAGTCCTCTGGGGATAATATGTACTTGAATGTTATAGGTGTTACTTGCAAAAGAAAACCGTTCTGCTTAGACATCAAACTAGTACTGCTATGTTTCCAATGCATGTACGTACGCTTTTGTTGTTTTTTACAGCTGAATTTGTATTTATGGTCTAGATGAGAACAAGACAGCACAATAACCTTGCAAAGTTGTAAAATCCTCTCTTAGAGCCCCCCCAAGACTTTTACCACCTAGTTGATGTTTCTCCATGGTCCTTTAAGCGCTGCAGCTTCACCAAGGCTACCATAATTTTGGAGCCAGATACCTTTTTTATTTAAGCCCATGAACAACCAATTGGTGGAAGCATTTTACCTTTTCAAAACCACACGCAATTGACAGTTGATATCAAAAAGCAAGACAAAACCTTATATGAAAAAAAAAATGAACAGGATCACACTCATTTTTTTGTTCAAAAGTATTTGCAAACCATACAACTTTAAAAAGCCCATCTCTGACTTTCTGATCATTCACTCTTGGATTTAACTTTTTCTTGCTGGTTTAATCAACTCCTTAACTGGGTTCAAAAAACCTTGGTTATATAAACATGTAAACAGGGTTGTTTTTGCACCCTAGGATGAAGCACCTTTTACAATCTAGCCTCCAGTTGAAGCATCTACTGTCCCCGAAGGGAGACAATACATGCTAGAATGGAAGCGGTTATAAATGTAAATGTTGTCATCAAACACCACAAACTTCTCCACTAACGATTCACTCCAGCTGCTGCCATCACAACACATCCGCCTCCAACTTGTAGAGGCGAGGAGCTTGGGGCTTTTTTTTTTTTTTTCTTGTTTTGTTTTTTTTCACATATAAACTTAAAGAAAAAAAAAAACAGATGACTTTCTGTTTCTCTGGGCTCTGGGTCTTGTGCTCCTTCAACCGGTTGGAGATCTTTGTGAGTTTAGTTCAGATGCAAGCAGGAGTCAGATGGCTTGGAGAGATTTATAGAACTGCCAAATCACTGTAATGATCTCCCACTGTGCAAGTATCTGTCATAGGTCAAAGCTGAAAAAACTTATTTAAAACAGCACGCTTTCTAGTAGATTTAGATGAACTGATTCCTCTTTTCATTTATTTTTGTTCCGTTTGCACAAAGTTTTTGGTAACTTTGCAACAATACTGACTGAAATCTTTATTCACGGTAGAATTCATAGCACTGGCAAGTTGTTACATTTTATTAGATTACAAACACAAACTTTGATGTATTTTATTGTTGTTAAATGTGATTGACCAACACGATGTAGTGCATAGCTGTGAAGTGAAAGAAAAAAAATGATACATGATCATCATACATACATACATGTTCTAGACTTCATATATTTTAACTCCATTTCGTTAATGTTTTCATCACATTCTATGTATACTCATGTATATCTTTTTTTTTTCATGTTACTGGTATGTAAAGTAGCCATTTAACCTATTTCCACAAATATGTTTGCTAACGAGTCAAAAATGTATATAGAAGGCAAAACAGTTCAATAAAATATGCATGTATTTGTTTAACATTTACACTTTTTAGGAGCAGATGTATTATTGCAGGTTTTAATGCATTATCTAACTATCTTTCTTTGCTCTGCATGTCATCCACTCCATCTGTCTCTCTTTCTCTTCTCCTGCCTCATCATGCACTCTCGCCCCCTCTTTTTCCTCTGTGTCTACCAACCAGACGCTCTCAATATAGCCCCGCTCATAAACACAAAGAGAGACGGAGGCAGAGATGGAGAGACGGTAATAAAAACGAGAGCGGGACAGACAGGCGAGAGACTGAGATTGGGGGTGAATGAGTAGGAGGAGAGCAGCAGGAAGGAGAGGACATGCTCATGTATCCCAGCCTACGTGTGTGCATATCAGCATGTATGATTGAAAGAGCAAGAATGGAGGCGGGGCAGGCAAACCAAGCAGGATGGTGAAGTCAATGAGCAAGACAGTTGGAGAGAGAGAAATGAAAAGGGAAATGGGGGGGGGAAGCAAGAAATGATGCAAGACAGCAGGAGAAAGGAAGCTGAGAAAATTAGAGGCTATGATAAAGTGAAGGAAGGAAGAATGAATCAGAAACAGAAGCGATTGCACTGAAGGCCAGGCTGTTCTACTTTGTGTGAATAATGAATATTCTCAGAGCATGGGTCTGCAACCTGCGGCTCCAGGGCCACATGTTTTGGCCCCTCCGCTGCGGCTCTTATAAAACCTGTGTAGGCAACATTATGTAGGCAATAACATATACAAAAGGTAAAGCAAATAAAATCATAAAGTTGACTTTTCAAATTACATACGTTTTTTTTCCTTCCTCATCTTAACCTGGTCCCTTCCAGTGAAGTCAGCAGTCTACTGGAAGCTATAATTACAGGAAGTGAAGTAACACTTCCTCCTTTTGCTCCTTCAACACCAATAAGATTAGTTTACAAACTAAGTACAGTGCAGAAATTAATGTTTCTAAATAAATACAATGTTAAAGTAACAAAACTTGTCAGAGTTGATTTAAACCAAGACGTTATCTTGAATAATCTGTAAAAGTGAAAAAAGAAAAGATATATAAATTTGGCTAAACATAAATGTTAACTGAAATACCTTTACTAAATGTGTTCTCATCCATTTGACAGCAATGGATGAAAACAATACTCTTATTTTTTTAATGTTGTTTTTTTTACTTCAAACAATGTAAAAATAAATGTAAATTTTATTTAAAAGTTCTTAGTCACAAAATAAATCATTTAACACATGTTAATAGGGTATATTTTTATATTGCTCCAGATAAATATTATTTTGTAGCAGAAGGGGCAAAGGTGACTCTTGGAATTGAGCATTTGCTGACAATGCAGTAGACAAGAAACATTCCTGAATTACAGTGCACTCTAACTGGATTTGATGGATGTACAAACACCTCAGAGTATTTAAGTTTTAAAGCATAACACCATTAATGTAAAAAAAAAAAAAACAGTATAGCTGTGCCTTTTCAGCCACACAGAAAGTTGTCTGCCTGTATGTGTCATGTGAATTTAAGTCTTTATTTAGCAGATTGCCTCCAACTTCCCATTAACCTTGAGCACACAGGCTTGTAAGACAGAAATGTGTGAATGGCTGGCAGAGAGAGAGAGAAAGATTGAGACTGAGAGAGAAAGAGAGAGAGAGAGAGAGAGAGAGAGAACACAACATTGTAATTACCGGCTACATGCTGGCTGGCAATCATAGCCACTCTCCTCCTCACTTGTGTTTCTTCCCTTCTCCTACCTCCATCCTCATCTTCTGCAGACCTCCGACGTCTTTTCCGCTCTCCCTCTCTCTTCTTTTCTGTCGCACTTGCTGGGGGTCTGAACAGGCCTCTGCAGGCAGGGTGCAGCTTTTTGCATGGGTACCTGCTGAGCAGACATCGATGTAGATGTACATTTTAGTTATCGAACATCCACTTTCTGCTTTGCAGAAAATTGCACAGACTGAGGATGGGAGCTTGGAATAATTACAGCCATCACCATCCCTGGGTATGTAGATGATGCATCAGCCCCGTGGTGGTCTTTGTCTCCTGCAGGTATGCATAATGCTTGCTCGGCTAATGGCTCCATTAGGGCACTGTCATGTCAGGAAAGAAAGCTTGGAAGCTGCATACTTTTAGACTTTCCAAGTTATGTACTTACTGACACCACAATGTGTGCTTGTTATGGTAATCTTTAGTTATTCATTTTTTTTTCTTTTAACACTTTAGATTTCTAACAAGTTCATCATTAGTTAAACTGAAAAAACTTCACACATTGGTGGGGCAAAACAGCAACTAGTGTTGTTCCAGTCTCTAAATCTTTGGATTCTTCCTGATTTTTCTTGACTTGGTCTTTTTATCAAGTACTGCAACTCCTGAAATATCCTGTTTTTATGACCACCTGCTAGCTGAATGGACATTGTAGAGGATCTGCTCTGTTTTTACCGCAGCACTGTTGGTAGAAAGATATTTTCTTGCCAGGTTTTCAGACAGACACATCTACCCAGACAAAATAGTTTGCAGCAGCACTTGCAGTTGAGAGGCTTTTAAAGCTGTGACTAATACTCTCATCGCACTATTGCAGATCTACCTTGAAATTTGCTGCCTTATGTAAATAATGCTACAGCAGCACCTTGTTACACATCTGATATTGCAGCAAAAACACACAGCTCACCAGCAAAGAAAATGTATTTACTGCATCATACATGTAAAACATACCCCTAATCTAACCCTAACTAAACTGCACAAAAACCCCTAAAGCTTGAAGATGTACTAATAAAGATTGACTGAACTCTGGATGTTAAATGCTTGAAGCAGCTCTAACTAATGGCCTATTTTCAAATTAATTCAGCTAAGAATTATCTGTACACTTGGAGGCACTGAGAGTGTTGAACTTTCATTCTCAGATGCTTAGTTAATTCATAAATATTTAAAATGACACGGCAAAAGTAACACACTGTCCCAAAGAAGGTGGGTACTCTGCGTTTTACTTACCTTATCCCAATCCAAACAGAGGCAACACATCAAAGTGACACATTTTGTTACGCTTTTGTTTTTTGTTTTTTTGCCATTCAAAGACATTGCACTACATGTGAAACAGTTTAAAAACAGTTCAAAATAAAGTTTTACAAGGTTAGCCACTTAGTTAAAAAGTAATTTTCCAACTTCTTGTTTTTGCTGAAGCTTTGTTACGTACACATTCAAAATAAAATGCAATTCGAGAAGAATGATAGATTCTCTAACCGAGCTGTTTAAAGATGACGCATAAGCTAGAGTAACAGATTGGTTTGAGTGTTTACCTGGGTGTGGTTTGAACTCCCACAACTCCTGAGTGCAGCATTTTATCTTACACAGTTCCTGTTGTTCTGTAACAATCCTTTTGACTAAGAAATGTATAAGGTTTTTTTTTTTTTTTTGGTGCCTTATGACAAAGGTCTTAACAAACATAAGGCCACTGCAGGTATGCAGGATAAGCGAGAAGGAGTCTGCTGTATATCTGCTCTAAGTAAGGTTTGATCCTAGATCCACCCGCCCGGTGCTGTTCTGAGGTATTCAACTATTCATGAGTGCAGGAGCCTCCTGTTCCCCCTTTCTGAAAATGTGAGCTGAGACAGACGGTTAGCAGGGGGAGAGGAGGATGCTGCTGCGTCTTTTGCTGCAGAGTTTGGAGCTGGAGAAGGACAAGTTTCTCTCTGCAGCTGCAGCAGAGGTTGGAAACGTCAACTCTCTGTGTGGTGTCAGACAGAATCAGCAGCAGAGAAATCTCAGAGGACAGATCAGGGGATATACTGCACTGCAAGTGCTCTCACAACAAACTGTGAATCACCTGAGAGTGTTAATGAGGTTATCATGTCTGTGTTGGTTGGGCTCTGGGAAAAGCTGAGGATTAAACTGTACTTTTATAGCTTTATGATTCACTGTAATCTACACCATGGAGAAGAGGGGAATCAGGTAATAGTCCCAGACTGTTATTTTGCTGGTTATTGTACAAGTTGGGTTACCAAGACCAGTAAAAACTGTTAAACTCAAATTCCCTGAACTGGGACAAGAACGATGTTTAGGCCACCCCTTATTTATCCATATTCAGCCAGCAAGATTAAACATTTCCAACGATGGAAGGATGAGCTTTCCGTTTAGTAACATTAGTTTTGGTTTCAATTGCATGTTAAACTAAAAATTCATTTTGGATCAAATAAAAGTGCAGTTTTAGGACTAATGAACTGCAGTGTGTCTGGCTGGACAAACTCTTAACAGAAGTGGTGGCTCACAGCTGAGTTAACCAAATTAGTTTAGTTTTTGTGTAATATATGTACTGTCTATATTGTGTTAACAAGACATTTATAAGAATATGTTCACAACAAGAACAAAGATTCCCAAGTCATTTTTGGATGTGAAAAACTGCTCTAATAAACCTTTCAGTACAGATTAATGTCATTAATCTAAATGAATTACTTTCTTTTGTTCACTGGTCAAGTGATCATAGATCATAGTAGTTGGTCACAGCTTCTTGTTCATCCGAGTCACTGTTCTCCTAAATGCTTGAGTAGAAGACAATTGGAGCTTCTCCTTTGTTTCTGCCCCTTATTCCAAAAGTGGATGAGGGAGTGTAAAGTGAACGACTGAAGGAAATAACCGCTTTACAAACACATGGCGCAACAAAGAAAAGCTAACTCTTAAGGTCAAGAGAAAGCTCTTCTTAAAGGACACATTGGTTTTGAAAAAGAAACAATTTGAACAAAACATATAAGTCTTATGAGAGGACTGAAGGGATTCATCTGACTGTTCCAACTGTGTCTCCCCGACTATGCTATGGTTGGATCAGTTATTTTTGAATCTGTAATAATATCTACAGAATTGTACAGAGAAAATTTCTTTAACCATTACCTTTATTAAATGTTTTAAAACTCCATATCTTTCCTAAAGCTGACTACATGCAGTTGGGTTATCTAAGCTCAACTCTATGCTAACTTGGTTTAAATGAAACCCAGCTAGCATACAGTTTTGCTAGCTGGGTTTTATGTAAATAAATGAGTTCCAGATTGGGAAAAGAGCAGCTGGTGACTATTTTTTTTTCCTTTCTTAACCTTTTCCTGACTTCTCATAAATTTGTGAAGTATGTAGTGAAGTTATATTTTGCATTAACATTTGATTAAAAACCTTACTAAGGACTAAAGACAGATGGAAAAAAAGCAGCGACAGTAACTTATCCAACAGAAAACTGGCTGAACTGACAATATAACACTGATTGTTATAATGTGCTAAACTGTAAAGTGGGGCAGAGAAGTGGAGCTTTAAGTATAAATTTTACTGCAACAGAGATGTAGCAAAAGTTAGATTTCTATCCTGAAGCCTTAAAGTCAACTCTAAAACAAACCCCCACAAACAGCAGGAATCCTGCCTCCACCCACACGACTGCACAAACAGAAAGCCAATAAGTAAAAAAAAAAAAAAAAAAAAAAGAACCATGAGTTTTCCAATAAACTTAAGTGTCAGAGGTCCCCACTCAGGCACATTTGACATTTGAATACAAACAGTGAAATATTCTACTTCTTCCACACACACATTGCAATTTGCTGTCCCACCCAGTACACTCATAAACAGGAATATGTCATTTCTGAGGCCAAATGAACGTACATAAACTCTGATGCGTACTGAGCCTCAAACTCACTGTGTGATTGTTGATGCTGTGATGAAAGATTTAATGAAGCATTTAGTGAAAAAAAAGAAAAGGTTCTTTGCACACTTCTCAAATACAACAAAAAATATTTGGTTCTTGGAGATTGGCAGTGCCTGTTTTCTTGATAAAACTCTGAGTTCTTGAAGGCTACAAAGGCTTGTTTGCCTGAGGTTTATTTTTACATATGAGTTCTACTCTCTATAATCTGATTAATCTGATGTCTCCTCTTTGCCAACGTCTGGAAACAGACCAGAACTGTTCGGTTCAGGAAGAACTTGAGAACCACAAGGTCTCCTGCAGGACTCAAACTCAGAATACCGATGGAACATCACTGTCCAGAGAAGGAAAACAGTTTCAAATTACTGAAATCTACATCTGCCCACGTGGGCTAGTCAGGTAACCTTTGGAGGTCAAATACGACACAGTGACATGAATGATTTTTTGGAGAAGTCATCGGTGAGGATAAGAAAACTTTCCAAATGAGAACACTTGCCAACTGACGGATACGTGTAAACTTTTTGTTGCAATGAAAGAATTTAATGGGAAAAATTTTAAGATCATCATGTCACTTGTACTTAGTGTTCATTTGACCTCCTTTCTATGTTTCACTTAAACATTTGCACCTCTAAACGGTCTAATAACATTTATGTAATACATCTTACTATCCATGACAGACTGAACAGAAAAGGCACTTAGATCATGCAGCAGAAAAAGCGAAGTCAGTCTTATGTCAGCCAGTGATGAAGCTAAACAAGCAGTGAAATATAAGTAAAAACACGTTTTATTTTGCTGTGTTATCCACAGAGGAGCAACTCACAGCTGAATAATGCTATCTGTCACAATGATTTATGTTGTTACCGTGTGTGTATGAACACGCTTGTGGTTGACCCTTTGTCCATATTTGTAGATGTGCGCCGATTCTACAGTGTGTGCGCAAGTGCATGTGTGTGTGAGTGTGTGTGTGAGACTGTGTCAGAGGAAATGAGGTGACCTGCTGCAAGCGACCACGTTCTGACAGAGTGCCTCGTCAGATGTCTGGGGACAGTCGGCCAATCGGATCTCTTGTCTGTCTGCAGGGCTAAATGAACACAAACAACAGCCATGTGAGCGGAGACATGCAGTAAGGATAAAGCAAAAAAGAACACACACAAGATCTGTGTGAGCCCACTGTGACTAATATGCACACACACACACACACACACACACACACACACACACGCACACATCCACAGCATTTGAATCAATCCACTGCCATCAGTCTATCTGCGCTGTGTAGATGTGTCCGCGTGTGTGTGTATTTGTATGAACATCAAAAAGATTCCTTAAGCAAGTCGTCTGTAATCCGTGTCTGTTGAAATATATTTATTCAAATTATGCCCTCAAAACATTTGGAAACACTGGATAGGCATGATTTACACTGAAGCATGTTGCAGGTAGGCGGAATCTGAAGATTTTTTAAATGCCACATCAGCTGGCATACACACCGGATGTCCCACTCAGATCTAGCAGTGAGAGAGCTAACGCCTACCTCAACCATATGGCTGATACAAAAAATGGAAACTATTCTGAATTAATGACTAGAGTCAGTCAATCTTCAGGAAACTGAATTTGGGGAAGCAAGCATTTATTTTTCTGTTGCATGGGTGCCTTGTCAAGTAGCTGAAGTTGACATTTGTTTCCATCAGTTTAAAGGATAAACATGACTCTCACTGCTTCTCATAACTTCTGGCCATAGTGTTTGCTAGTTATGCTGAAATGAACTCAACCACACTTTGGATTAGTGTCCAGCACAAACTGTTACTGAGACTACACTAAAACTATCTTCCAATAGCAGTTACACCTTTAAAACAAGATATATAAGATATCTCCTAAGCACGCTTCTTTTGGAGTGCTTGACGGAAAGGACTATATCTCCCTTCCAAAATGAGCGTTGTTGCTGGGAAAAGGCATGTCTGGTTTTCCCTTAGCCCTTTTTGGAGTGCAATCTTCCAATGTTATCTGTAGCATATATTCATTGTTCTTCTGATTCTGATTTTCCAAAAGAAAATACTAACATGGATATTTTAGAATAAAAAGTAAACATTCTTACTTTGCAGATTGTTATGCCTTTTTTGGGGGGTCTTTTGTAGCAGCAATGCAAGGATATTCAACTGGTATTAGATGGTTGATTAGACAATCAATGCATCTGCTGATAGTCTAATCAGCAGATGCACTAGACTCAGACCTGACTCAGAATATTATAAATTTGGCCTTAATTGCTTCCCCTTTTAAGCAAGCATAATGCCAGCAGAGGGATATTCAACATGTACCAAGAATCATACTTGAAGCAATTTGCTGCCATCTAGTGGTTTGCCAAAGTAAGCTAATTTTGTTAATTTACTTACTTGAAGCAATTTTGTATCTATTGTATGCGCTTTTTTTTATTTTTTATTTATTTTTTTAAATAACAATGTACTTAATTTATCACAGTTAACAAATAACTGATTTTGGGTTACATCCATTAAGGTATTTTTTTAAATTTTATTTCTGAAACTACTTAACTGCTAGGAGAATAATAAGTAGACAAATGAGCTACAGCTTGCTTTCGACACTGAGTTGTTAAGAGCTATTAAAGCTCAGTGCCAAGATCTGGTAAGAATGTAAAAAGAATCATTAATTAAAGGTGTAAAAAAGTCATCAGGCAGGCGGTGGTATTAAGGTCATTTATTTTAAATACCAGTCACATGTCTGTGCTTGTTGACCACAGCAGCTTTAAATACTTTAAAAAGCAGCTGCCTTTTCCACAGAGTGATGCATCTCAACTTTATCTTTTTGCTTTCAGTTATACTGATTCTACCAATCAAAGATTGATTTTAAGCTTTAAACAAAAGTCTGACTTTAAAATCTACATGGATTATGCTTTTTGGGACACAAACTACTAGATATTATAATTCATATTGAATTTAAATGGAAATAAAATTGCAGAAAAAAATGGTACAGATATGACAAAAAAACAACCATTTATGAGTTTTTATATGTCCAACAACTTTGATAAATAAAAAAATGATCAAAAATAAGCTCCACAAACCATGACTTATCATTCCATTTACATGGATACTGATATAAAATGCTTTTGCACCTTTGTGTGTTTTTAAGCACATTGTGTGTATGTGTGAGCTTTTTGGGGGGGGTATTTGACAGAAAGCGTGATCAGCAGCCAGGTGTTTGATTGTAATACTGGTATTTTGAACAATGTATGCATCTATACCCACACACCAACATACACACAGATGGGAGAATCAGTATCTTGGCAACAGCCATGGTCAGGTCATACGCAGGGGTGCCAGACGGCTGCTGGGACAAACGAGTCGAAAGCTTCCACATGCTGACACACACACAGAGCTGATTTATCTGTGTGTAAGTGTACTCTGTTTGCATGTGCAGAAGACTGGAATAAAAAAAAAGTACATAAAGGTTGTAAATAGATAAAATATAGAGGCTGAACAACAGGGGGGAAATAAAAAGGAAATTAAGAGGAAAATAAAAAAAAGATAATGCCACATTGTTATGGTATAAAAATAATTATATTCAAAAATCACAGACTCTCGACATTATGGTCAGTAATTTTGCGTATTGTGGTGAGAAATGGTTATTTTCCCTTCAGTGTGAGAAAGGCCTGAAATAAAAACCCCTTTGAAAATTTGTAGCCATGGTTAGAAAAAAAAAAAAAAGTTCATGTTGTGCAGGGATGCATGTTTATTGTGTTTTCTTTTCCAGAAAGTACAAAAGAAAAATCTAATTTAGACCTGAAATATTCAAAAAGGATATTGAAAATTATCCTACTCCTTGAACGTTTTTACATTTTCCTCAAGTTACAGCCATAGTATTGCATCTAGCTTATGGGGATTCTATGTGATAGACCAGAGGACATTATTGTGAATCAAATATAAAATGATAATTTGTTCTTTGTTTTTATTTTATTTTTTTTTTGTTTGTTTTTTTTAAACCAGTACAATTCTGGAATGCCATGCTTAAGACTTGATACTTAAAAAAATCATTTTGCTGCATCGTCGAAGTACATCTCTTCCTGCTTCGCACATCTAATTTTTTTTTTGCATTGATTAATATTTTTATGAATATTTAATGACTTAATTTAGAAAATATTATTATGAAAATTAAATTACCGGTACTTAATGTAGAACATTTTGACACTTTTGGCCTTGGTACTGAGTACCAAGGTGTTTTATTTCCTGGTCGCAAAAAAATATATTTTTAGTGCAATCCAAGCCAATCTGCTCCAATTTTTTGCTACCTTTATTCCCCCTTTAGCTGCACAGAGACACTATGAGGTCAGGATTATAGCTTGACCTGGTCTGCAAAGTACACAGCAGTACGATTACTGTGACCGCCTCTCAGAACGCTTTGAAGAGATTTGTCATTCCATTTTATTTCCCCTCCAACTCTCTCAAACCACATCCTATCAAGCGCTCAGCGGTTTACCAGCCCTTCAGGGTCGGAAACGGAGACTCCGGCGGTTCGTTGGGGGGGTTTAGGATTAGACCAGGAGAATCTATGACACAAGCAGAAACACAAAAACCTGCCAGGGAATTAGGGCAGATTGAGAAAAATTTGACTTAAGAGAATCTAAAAAGGAAAAGTAATGGAAGAGCGACTGGTCACACTGCTGCACTTTGGGGGGAAATGTCTTTTTGTTAAGTAACATTTGCAGGAATGTCTGAGTTGTACAGAATGAGATCAGAACGGATGTTTCTGGATGTGGTTCTGAGAGGTTATTGCTGCACAACTGATGGAAAAAGCCTAATTTTCCTCCAGTTTTACCAATGCTTTTTGCAATTGTGTGTCTTTTTTGTAGTTATTAGCAAGTCTGTCTGTATTTTCCATCTACCCGGTGTCTCTTTAAAAAATGGCTAAGTATGAGTTTCTTTTTGACAATTTTTTAAAGTCAACCCTTGTTTTGTTACATGGTGTTTTTGTTTGACCTTGTATCAGGACACCAGCATCTTCTTGCCACTCCAGTGCTGTTCTGCAGAGTTACAGGGAACACATAGTTGTCACTATAGAAAGGGTGTTTTTAAAAGAATACCTCTCTGAAACAACAAAAGATTTCAGAAACGGATTCAGGTTCACTTACCAGCAGACAATTGATGACATCCAGAGCCACAATGAAATAGATTCGGTCAAAGTTACAATTTAAATTAATTCTACATTTTTCAAACAAAGACCTGCAATGGACCGACGACCTGTCCCACCTCTCATCTGTTGACTGCTGGAGATCGGCAAAAGCTCCCCTGTAAGGGTAAGTATGTTAGATAGTGGATGGATGGATGAATTTTTTCTGAAAAAGTTAAAAACTGATATTCACAGTTGCCTTCATGCAATCTAATTGATTTTAAGGTATTTTGCAAAGACGAATGGCCAAATAGTTTAGGCTCCCAAGGCTCATGGAAAGATATACAAAAAAATTCTGCAGCTGTAACTCAAAAGAAAAAGAGTTCTACAATTGATCAGTTTAGACAGGCTGAACACAAAGGTATGCTTTTACATTTCTACTGATAAAGAAATGTGAACTATTTGTCCTTTACCTTCAATTCACAGGTATTCATTACTTCGTTTCTGTCTTTTGAACGAATCTTGATAAAATACTTTGAAGTTTAAGGTTGCAATGTGGCTAAATTTGAAAAGTTTCATGTAGATTTTAAGATTAGCAATGTTTTGGATCATCTGAAAGTAGAAAAAATGTCTTATATGGCTTTTGCCAAAGACCTGAAATGTAGGGAAATTAAAAGGGCATGCGATAAGCTCACAATAGTGTGATTCTGATTTCAAAGAACTAATGATGTAAATTCAAATGTAGAGGGGATTTCCATCATAAAATGATTTATGATTTTGAACAGATGAATACAAAAAAAATATATATTTTTTCTGAATCTGAAACAGAAAATATAGAAAAGGTGAGCAAGTCTGGAGTGCATGCGCAATCACACAGGGCCAAAAATAAACAAATCATCTCAAATACACACAAACACACGACTGCTGAAGGACAGCCAAACAAAACACAGAGGCAGCTTGGTGGCAAATAGATCAGTCGTAGCGTGTGTGTGCGTGTGTGTGTGTGTCTGTGTGTGTGTGTGCGTGTGTGTGCGTGTGTGCGTGGGTGTGTGTGTGTGAGAATGAGTGGGCAGGCATGTGCGGTTTTAAAATGGTGCCAGTAACCGAAACCAGGGCAAAGCTATTTATTCTTTCTAGAACCCATGCTCACACATTGCCCTGTACAAACATCTACACAGGTCATCTTGTTTACCTTTACACAATGCTTTTGCATTCAAAGTCCATCACAGTTACTGTCTTTCATGCCAACAGACTTATATCCAGATGGACAAAAAAGGAAACAATTTAAGGTTTCGAAGCCCTGAAGGAGGAGTATAACAGGACTACGATGGGATGAAATCATGATTCTCCAAATATTCCAGATATTCTGTCTCTCCAAAACGTATTATGGTATGCTTTTATTGTTAGAGGCCTGCTTCTTGTGACCCAAATGCTTAAACACAGTATAGATCGCCAGGTAGCTTTAAAAGGTTCCTTGTAAAAACATAATAGTAACGAGATCTCATGTCTCTTTGCAGCCGAAAGAGATTTATCTGGAAGTACAAAAATGTGCTAACTGGTCATAGGATAGTGGGATAAGTAGAAGACTAAGGATCCCAGGGCGGCAGAACCAGATGGTGAACAGGTAGGTATAAGTAAATATTAGTCTTTGCCAGAATTCCTAACACATGTTTCATGTAAAACCTTCTTTCATTTTCAGGCTCAGCTTCTCAGAATTTTCTGTGTTCGGTATTCATTTTAAAATGCAACGCAATGAAGTTTTCTAGGACTTTAAGGCAGATAAGGCACAAAAGGACAGAGGATACAAGGGAAGGAAACAAGGAAGAAAGGAAAGAAAGGACAGGAGGAAGGAAGGATCGAAGGAAGGAACGATGGAAGACATAAATAAAAAGGAACACATGGATGACAAGGTGACATGCTACAACTGCAATCTTTAAACAGTTAATTGTTAGTATAACCATTATTATTAAGGATTGTTGTTTAATAATAATTATGAATGCAAGTAAAATGCTAAATCTACAAGCACAAAAAGTCAGCTAAGAACACGGGTACATTTTATGTTTTTTCTTTTTCTTTGCAAGAAAACACTTTATAGAAAGAGTTTAGCTTTAGCCGCTTTCTATTTTATATTTCTTTGTTAGAATTTCCCTCAAAGTTATCAATGTACACTATTATGAAGACCATACGCTGTCAAGTCTTGTAAAAACAAACAGAAAACCCCCCTTAAAAAAACTGTAATCATCTTTTGAGCACCCTTGGTGGATGGGAGCTGTGCGGTTTGGCGTGGAAAGGTTACATCCAGAGAGCTGCTGTAGTGCTCTCTGTGTGGAGTGCACTAAACACGACAAATTATTTAGGACAAAGTGAGAAGGGAGAAGAGCGCCCCCTCCCTTTTTTTTGACTCCATGACCTTCTCAAAATGGGTAGAGCAAGAGAGAGCAAGCAGAGGGAGGAGTGGAGCAAGGTAGATGCCATTTATCTACACCCTACCCCTCCCGGTGACCTAATCCAACATCCAAGTGGGACAGTGAAGCACAAGGTGAGACTGGGCCAAACCTGCTGCCTATAATTATCAGGATCAAACCTTTTGCCATCCTCTGTCTCTTCCATTTACTCATTTTGAGCTTTAGCACCAAAGCAGAATAACCTTCAGGTTTAAGCTCAGTCAACACACAAACACATAGCTCCATCCTCAGACCTGTGCTAATCCTCTGGTTTGAGCTGAGATGGGGTGCGATGAGCAGACTCTGCAGCAGACTCCCCTCGCTTGAACTGTCAACAACAATTAGCACAAATATTAACGGCTGACGAGCCACGATGTGGGCACAGATCTTAGCGAAAGCTATTTCGACACTCGGATAAAAAAAAAAAATGAACTAATGAGCACAATCGTATGAAATGACCTCCACAGACCGTAGCTTTTTAAATTTGCTTCTCCAACAATACATCAGTGATTTGAAGGGAGAGACAAGGCTGAGCTTGAACAAACTCAAAACTTGAAAATATGTGCATTTGGACTACTGCAAGGTGAGTAACACAAAAGGGTGGTGCCAGTAAATTCAAGCAGACAAGGACGTAAAGACGGATACTGTTTTTGCATGTTAGTTATTGAAAATTGAAAAGTTCTGACAAGTCAAGGACTAGTTTCCAACAAGAAGTGCCTAAAATAAATCTGAAGCTTGCTTAGTAATAAAGAAAAACATTCATACCGTTTGGTAGGCATACATATAATATCGAAACCCATGTGGGTCATACAGAGAAACAGTCAGAGGTAGACAGGAATATAACCCACACTGGACTCTGAGAGTCTCTAGTCTGAGAGAATCTAGTTTTATACAATCCTAATGACTCTAAAATTGTGCATTGTTTTGTCTTGTGAGCAAGATTTATCGCCACACCTCTACAATGAGATTCCTGCATCTTATGCATTCAAACACTGCTCCAACGCTTGGACTAATGGAGGTTTTCTGTGATGGATTTAATGGGACACAAACTCTCAGAAGTGCAAATAAACAGTTTATGGCCAGAGCTATCTGTGGATTTATGCACATGATTGCTGTAGTGGATTTTAAGGTCATGGCTGATGCGAAACCTCTGTCTTTCCAAGTCATAAATCTGACAATGCTGATGGCACAGGTACAGGGTGGTGGTGGGGAAGGGGAGTTGCTTATGACTGGACCAACCTTCCAGTGAAGTTTTACAGACCTCAAGCACATTTGACATCCTGTCTGACTGAAGGAACTACTGTGAGTATGTAAGGACAAATTACAACGATGAGCTGAATTCTGACACTGTTCTTACAATTCTACTGGTGCCCTTCTGTCTAACATGTATCATAGAAGAGCACAACGGAAACTTTACTTCATGCATTTATCAAAAACTTTAAAAATGCTCCCTTCTCCTTACGAAATGTCAGATAAAACTATTTTTTTTCCTATTTAACCATTATTTAATCCCTTGAGATAAAATATTTTCTTGAGGGAGACCTGGTCTAGAGGCACAGCAGTGGACAAACCACTAGTTAGACAGTATAGATAATTAAAACATCATAAAATTCACTTAGAGCACAAATGATATAAAACCTACTGAAAGTAGAGCACGTTTAAGACTTCATAAAATAATTTAAAAATGGTTTGAGAATAGCACTCACATTATCTTTTAAATTTATTCATGGGAAGAAATTGTTGAAGTTTTAATGACTTCAGCAAATTATTCCAGGACCAAGGTGCAGCGTAAGAGAAAACTTCCTTATGAAATTCAGAGAAGACTTGGAGAAGCTGATGTGATAAACAGGTATTGTATCCACCCCTTACTGGAGACACAAGATGACTCAAGTATAGGGGTTGCTTGCCCAACACATCATTCTAAATGCATGCAAGCCAGTGTTGTTGCCTCCTTTGTTTCATTGAAGGCCACGAGAGCAAGGCATAAAGTTCACAGTGGTGAGTTCTGAAAGCGGCGTTTGTGATGAAACACAAAACTCTGTGAAACGTTGCATCCACACAATGAAGAACTGTGGAAGCTGCATTCGTGTAGATAACGTCCCTATAGTGGAACACATTCAGGAAAGTTGTTTGTATGAGCTTTTTCTAACATCCAGCTTCAGACTTCAATATAAAAAGCCACTGACAACCTTGAGCTGTACCAACAAATGTTCTACATGAGGTGAGCAAGACCATTTATCATCGATCCATACGGTAACATATTTGAAAGCTGACATCGTTTTTTTTTGTTTTTTTTTCAAAAATGTTTTGTTGCTTTATGTATATAGAACACATTTTTGAGATAATCATAAAATTTGTCTACTTTGATTTAGGATCAGTCTAAAGTTTGGTTGCAATGACCAAAAAATTATAATTGGCCACATATCATAATTTATACATTTTAGTTAGATATTTATATTCATTCCAATGTCGAAAGTATTCAAGAATTTCCCAGACATGCATGGAATAACCAAAGGAATACTCCAGGTTTATTCATGATGAGGGAACAACAATATAACATGATGTGTATATATCAAAATTTAGTCCCTAAACCCTTTAAAAAATCAGCACACTTCCCAGTAACCCTAGGAACTAAATTAAAATGCAAAAATTAAGCAAACATATCAAGTACACTTTATATATTTGCTCCCATTCTGACCAGAGCTACTGCTCTAATGAGTGTCGACATTCACTTTTCTCCTAGCAAATGTTTTATTGCAATAGGCTTTTTTTCATTTTGGTGAATAAGTGAATTAGTTTTACTTTGCAACGTTATAAAATCCAATGGTACCTTGAGAGAAACTCTTCCTTTCATGAGGCAGCTAAAGCCAAGACATCATGGGAAAACCGATTTATTATATGTTGGTAAGGAACACATACAAGTAAAATAAAAAAGAATAGTGAAAGAAAGCAGCATGGTAATTCATACCAGTTATGCACACAACACCAGCTGCTCAGTGGTCTGGCTGCTGACGGCCTTCCCCAGTTTGCTTATGTACTGTTGCTGTAAGGAACTGTTTCACTGTTATGTCCTCAGAGGTTGTGCGCAGGAGAGTGGGTAGGTGTATGTTATTACTCTCTCATCTTTCTTATCTGTCAGGTGCAACCGGCAGGTGTGGTTTCCAGCTAAACCTCATCAGGAGTAATCGCAACCAGCTTAAAAGAGGAGCAGGTTGTGGAGTCAGATGCCAATTGTCCCCCCGGCCCCCATTGCAGTCCGTCTCCCTGTGGTTGACTCATTCCTGGTTTGCTTCCTTCCTCATCACCTCCTTCAGCTCTGCGCATCCCCTCCTGGCTTATCGCTTCACCGACTGCTCTCCTGGAACCACCTACCTGGAAACCATGCCAATCACTCACACGCCTATTCGCCCTTCGACGTTCCATCACTGCTGCTCCATCCTGGCAAGAGAAGTAGTTGCACAGTCACCAGTCGCTTTGCTCACCCTGCCCCTGCCAAACACTTCCTTTGAGGATAAACTCAGCTTCCTTTGGATTCTCCATCTTCCTCTGAATCCATCAGAAATGCAGTCAATGGAAATCATCTTAAACATCACCCATTCATATGTTTAACAACCAACATTAACCACTCATGTAGTCCTGGACCAAATCATCCACCTCCACCTCCTCCCCTGCTACCTTTAATTAATAAACCATTCATTAATATTTTGCATTGTGAGTTTGCAATCTTTGTTTGAACCCAGAGTCTTAATCCATATTTTTATTTTGTGGGTTGTCCCATCATCTCCAACAGAGAGAATATATTTTTATGCGGAATGGAAAAGCCCATCCTCTTTCCCTATTTGCTTCCACATAGCTAACCCACATTGCTTGCACTAATGATCTTTGTTGCAAATGGCTCATATCCTTTAATTTTTGTTGCTGATAAGCAGCCTCACATCTATTCGAGAAGGTCCTGCTATGAATGTATTTTTCAGTCAAGAAAACAGTTTTTCAAACATACCCAATGGATAGATTGCCATCCATAGATTGAAATGTAAGTTCAGTTTCAAGTGATACAAAAGGCTGTTTTAGTATCAGAACAGCATCTTTTAAATACCTATTGACTTCTAGAACAGTGGAACATTATTAGGCGTTTTAGCTCATAAAGATGATGATATTTTGCATTTAACAACATCCTCAGATTGGATCGTCGAGGAAACAGCTGGGGCGCTGCTGCCAATAATTATATGTAGAACGCCTGACTCTGTGGTGACTGTGCTGCATTCGCAACCTTGAATTTTCTGTCACCTCGTTAGGAAAGAAGCAGTGGCAAGGTGACTTGCAGCAACTATTGTCAGATGGTCCTTGCTTTTTCTTCAGCAAAGCGTGAAAGTGAAACGACCCACTGAATTCTTCGAGTCCCTCGGCACTAAATGGAAAACATCACGATGCGCGGGCTGCCACCTTGAAATTAAACACCACTGAGGAATGGGAGAGGGAAAAATGAAACTATTGTGGAACATTTTTGCAAAACTTGTGTGCAAAGAAAAAAAAAGAAAAAAAAAGAGAAACACACCTGAAACCTTAATGACGAAGCCTAAAAAGGAAAATTGTGGTAGAAGCACTGACTTACTGGTTGTATCAGGAGTCCCGAAGGGCCAACAAATTGTACTAATGAATACTGGTTGCTCATTCGATTCTAATATCCCATAAGATGTCATATATATTAGAATTAGCTGATGAAATACACAGTAAACTGTCTCAGGAAAGCACCATTTCCCCACTGAGCCATTTAAGCTCGCTGAAATAACTGCAGCAGACAGGAAATCCCCTGATCCTTCTACACTATTTTCCTACATGTCTGCATATCTGTTCCCGTGCTTTGCAGGTCAGTGTCAGCCTCGGTTCCAAGCATGCTTCTGCAGTGTTACATCCTCATTTGTTTGCTTGTTTGTTTGTGCATTTGCTGTGCTCCGCAGCTGTGCTAACAAGGCGCCATTTTGCCCGTGCTGGTGATATGGTCCAATTAAAGCGTGTGATCAGCCAGAACGCTTTAATGATGGTTGTGGAGCCGAAGTTGACCGGTTTACAAGGAGAGACAGAGCGGGAGAGACGGATGGCGTGCTGTGAGGTGGTGTCTGCAGCATAGCAGTGTTGTGGCTCAGTGATTCCACTGCAGACAGCAGGCAGGGTAAAATTAGCCCTCCTCTTGCGTTTGTCAGAGGGAAGACAAAAGGCCAGCCAACTGTGGGCAATGCCTGAAAATTAATGTTAGAGACGGGACAAGGTTTAAGCATCTAAACTGCTTTACATGTATTTATTTTTTGTTACTGGTATTTGCTTAATAATTTATTCAACACTGGATATCAAAAACAAACAAATCCATCAATGTTTAAGGTCTTTAGCTTGACGCTACTTGGCATCGTATCAAAGCAACAGAAAGTGCGCTCCAGCTACAGTAATTAGAATGGACTCTTGAGATGCAATGCGTGTTGACATGTGGGTTGTTGCTGCCACTGCGTGTGGGCTCACGAACCTTCGGCAACATTTAACATGAAGCAGATATTAAGTGTTTCACAAAGCTTCGACAACACTCAATGAAATGTCAGACACGAGGCAAAACGAAGCAGTGCAGTGAAAAAGTATTCTTCTCCTCATCCTGACTTTGGTTTCTCAAAATGTTTCAGCTTCTCAGAGAAAGTTTAATATCAAAGAAAACTGGTCAATACAAAAATCTGTTCTAAGATGATCATGTTATTTAGAGACTTGAACCCGATTTACATGCTGTGATATGAACTCAGACAACTGGTCCATGGAGTAAAACCCCTCCAAAATGTCTGCCAAGGAGAGTGGGCCTAAATATCTCTTCAGCAAATGCAGTTGCCAACAAAGATGCCACAATAAGATATTAGGTTTAATAAGGGGTACAGGTCTGTTTGGATAGTTTTTAACCCATAATAAATGGAATCGTCATTGAAAAAACAAATTTACTGAGATTACACACACACACACACATGCATATATATATATATATATATATATATATATATATATATAAATCACGTAGGAGAGTAACTTCCCAGGAGCAGGGAGAAAGCCTTGGGCTACGGATAAGAAACCGATCAGTCAGTCTTCAGTCCATAGTGTGTCCTCATGCTTCAAAATGAAAAATATTTTCTTATGCAATGCTTGTTAGAAAGTTTGCATGTGGTACCAATTGCAACCATCATTCTAAATGGCATCAAACAATCTTCATGTATCTCTTAATAATAGCGTGTTTGTGACTGAGAGTATACTTACTATTTGAATTGTGACGGCTTTCAGCCATCTTGCCTGCGATTCTTGTTAACCAACCCTACATTTGTACTGTTGTCCATAAAAAAAAAAAAAACAGCTCGTAGGTGAATATAGCACTACTATTTTACTCATTAAGATTAGATTAAAACCGAAGCAGAATTCTGCAAAGACAAGTGGAGCATGAGAAGGTGACAGCCATTCATTTGTTACTACTGAAGGTTTCATTTCACCCCACTTCTGGAAATTGTCTTAGATTTTGCTGAATGAATTATATATTAGTACATACTGGTATCATATATTGACCTTATTTCATTCCCTGGCAGGGAACACAATTTTTAATGTAACACGAAAAACCTCATCATAAAATGTGTCTATGGTTTTCCATTTTGTTTGTGTTATTTATGCTCTACTTTGTGTGTCTTTTTTTTTTGGTGAGCGTTCGTGGTGTATATGGAAGTGTATGTGTGTGTCTACATCATCCGACCCTTGGCTCTCAGCAGATGCCAGCGTCTGTTGTGGAGCCCTCTAATGGACGCCCAGCTGGAGTCAGACGCACAGTCGGGCAGCCAAGGTCACAGCCACTGCCTCTCAGGACCCCATCATTTGGCAGAAGTCTGCAGCTTTGCAGTCTGTAGATGATGGTTCTGACTGTCTGCATGTTCATAAAATAAATAATGTGTGTTTTTATGATCTACTAAAAACACACTGCATGCTGAGAAACAAAAAGAAAAAAAAACCCTGCTCCTATCTATTTGTAGACAGAACAATAGGCACTGATTGTTTTGGTTAGAAATAAAATCTCCTCAATCAATTAATAGAAAGACTACAATACAAGCATTTTTTTTCTAACCTAAAAATCTTGAATGTGTAAAACATAAATACATGTCAGCATTTCTATTGTTTTAAAGCATGAAAATAATTTCAAAACATATTTTTCCAAAAGAAAAATAGCCCTATGAGTAATTCCTTAATAGCAAAAGGTACAATCCTATATCAGAAATTAAATGCTGCCGTCAACCACCTTAAAGCTTGTCAGTCTCTAGGAGGGTAGATCGTTTTCTTTTTTTACAAAAGGGCATTTTTAACACAAATATGTTGCAGTAAATGGGAATGTGAGTGCTTATTGGAAACATAGAAAACTGATATGACAAGCATTTTTGCCACAAGGATAACCTATGCAGAAAACGTGGGTGTGACGGGAAGGGAGTTTGAAATGCTCTCCCCACAAAATGAAAAACGTAAAGTAGAAATAAAACTAGTTGTCAGCAAACGTTTTGGCACACAACTACGAAACAATTGGAATCTTGGTTTAAGGGCAAGGGAAGAGAATTCAACAACATCACAGACAGATTCAGCTAGGAATCAACAAAAAGTCCACAGAGGTGACAAGTAGCCATTTGAAAGCATACTTGTAATCTGATTTTTGCGTCCTTTCTCATGAAATATCTAGTGATATTTGCAACTTAAGTTGAATTAAAAACACCTACTTAGCCGCGATAACTAACTTCCACTGCAGCTGTTTGAGCAAAAATAAAAGAGACGTTGCATTTGACTGCAGCTTGACTCCTGATGGACTAAAAGCACATGACACTTTTCCAATCAAACTGGCCATTTAAAGTGATTCATATTAGGGTCACATTCACACGTACACACTTTGCACACAAAACATAGAGCAACTTCGGGTCGACAAGTGACAGAAGAACCTGACTGCAAGTCAATCAGGCTTGTGTACGTGCTGCTCACACGCTCCCTTTTACAGCGAGTACAAACTCAAGATTGCCGATTTGTCGCAATTGTTCTAATGGAGGAGAGACAACCAGACGTTACAGAAAAGCTGTTCATCCGCTGTCATTGGTGGCTGTGTTCACCAGCCTGTGCATTCATGGCAGGTTCTGCTGAGGGAGAGGAGCTGTATACACAAGCATGATTGACAAAGATAGGACTCTCCTTCTTGGTCTGACTGGTTGTTTCTTACAGGGAGCGGTGTATTTCTGCCGATGGCAGTATGACCACAGGAAGGAGGCAGAGGAGCTAGAGTTTTTTTCACAGTTTGTCTCATATTATATTGTCACAACACTTTAACAGATATGCAAAAAAGCACATGTGAGGGCAGTGATTTTTATGTGAGGGCAGTGATTTTTATTCTGTGCAGCACCAAAAAGGCCTGACTTCCAGAGACACAAACAATGATTACCAAAGCTGCACGTGTCTTGTGGAGCTCACTGTTTTGATCGGCCATGCAGTCTGCAGAACGCCTCTGCAAATCATCAAACAGAATGCCACAGATATAGGAGCAGTTCTTCTGTGTGAATAAACCATGCTGCAACGAAGAGGCTTGCTGCTGCTCGAGCTGTGTTTGATGCAAAACTGGAAACGCTTTGGTTGCAGCCTTTTGTGTCTTTCACAGTCAAAAAACAGAACGAAGAAAGCATTTGCTGCAACAAATTGAACAAGAAGATGCCTACGGAGGAATGTCTCATGAACATAATGAGAATCAGTCCGGATCAGAATGTGTCCACCTGCTGATTCTTCCACAGAAAGAGGGAAAATAAATTTGATCAAATTTACAGAACGGGTGCGCGATGCAGGAAGCTCAACAAACAAAAGTGGGTTTTTTTTTTATGTGTGACTCCGGTTTCACGGTGAAGCATCAAAGAAGAAGATGAAGTGAGGCGTACTTCAAACAAAATGTTATGAGCTACACTATCAGAGAAACTCACAAATGTAAGTATTTCAATCCAAGATCCCAGACTACAATAAGCAGGTGTGAAAAAAGAAAGACGGAATGAAAAATAGATTTTTCTGAAAGAGAAAGCTATGGCCGTGCTAGTCAATCAAAAAGTCTGCCTTTGTAAAAGCGAGTGATCACAAATGATGGCCTACTGATTTTCTGAAGTGGTGTCCTTAATAAATGGCAACATTTCAAGAATGACCTCTCATGTCTTTATAAGCAAGAGCAGGAAAAGAGTGAAAATCAGAAAAGGAGGCTTGTCAAAGCCATAAGAAAAATGTAACCAGAGCACCTAGAGGCAAACTGCAAATATCACTTAAGGAAAGTATTTGTAACACCGTTTTTTTTTTTTTTTCACTTTATCACATATTTATCTATTTTTGGGACTTTATGTATTAAACCAACATAGTTGTAAGGTGAAGAAAAAAGGTAACTTGCAGTACTAAAAAAAAATGTGCAAAAGTGTTTATATAATAGTGTGGAATATTTGTTTTGTCCTTAGTTAAAACTGAAGAGTCATCTTTGGTTCGACTGTAGCTTTAGTTGTGTTAGGGTGGCTGTCCTGCTAAAAGGTGAAGCTCAATCAAGTGTTTTCCAGCCTCCGACATTTTCTTTCAGGACTGCCTCACTTTTATTCAATTCATGTTGGAATCAACTGCGACCAGCTTCCCTGCCGCTGTATTTTTGAACATGCCTGTGTACAATTCAAGATTTTTGTCTGACTTATAGGATGTGTTTGTTACTGGTTCCTCAAATTGCTGACTGTATTAAGTTTTAGGATTTTTTTTTTTAATTTATTTTATTTTAGAGTTTTTATGATGTAAAGCACTTTGAACTGTCTTGTTGCTGAAATGTGCTATGCAAACAAACTTGGTTAACTGACAAATAGTTTTGCATGAATGTTAATTCCATAAAAGGAAATGCAAGCAAAAAGATGAATCTCTTCGCCACTCGTTGCTTTGACATCTTTGAATTTCCACAATTTTTGTTAGTCGTTACAAAGCCTGCCCAGCAGCAGCAATATAACGATTTTACATTTAAGCATAGGCTGTCCGAGATAGTTAAACCCTTAAATGGTTTAACACGACCCAGCAGTCCCTGTACAGGAGGTTAGACACCTGCAGCTATAGGAATATAAAAGGTGAGGGTCGTTAGACTGAAGGTGGCTGGGGCAGTCGGTGCTAGGATTAGGGTTTAGATTCGCAGCATAAAGCAGAATAACAACCATGCTGCTCTGTCCTTTAACAACCTTTACCACCGGTGCAGAATGATCTGTATTCTGACTGCGCAAGTCTTTTTAAAGATCAGTGGACAGGAACGACAGGTACGATATCAACCAAAGCTTCCTGTGTAATGAAGTGCATCAGTTTGTACCAAAATGTAAACACGGCCCATGTACTGTACAGGCACACAGGTGGATGAACATCACTTTAGAAATTTCTCCACGCATATATTCCCCGTGCGTACGAGCATGTAACCTTGAGCAGAAACAATATTCACATTATATTGAATGCTCATATGGAATGATCGCTCTGCATATGTCACAACTTTTTACATGCACGACGCGTTGTTTTTGAGCAGTGTGTGTGTGTGTATTTGTAGCAGAGAATTAAATTCTACTCTCTGAACAACACTGACAGAGACTTGAATAGAGACCAACCCCAAGTAGTGCATAGTTTTAAAGTGGGTGGAAAATGGTGAATGACTTTCAAATGTGCATAATACTGTCACCACTGTGGTTTAGTGTGTTGATGGTGGATTTGGGACGATATACTGTGCCCTTACACTTTAACAATGTCCTCTTCCATAGCGGACAGGTTTTTTTGAAGTGCATGACTAAAAGTACTCCTGCCAACAGATTGTCCCCCCATGATCTGTGGATCTCTGCAGCTCCTCCAGAGCTCCACTGCTTTTCTAATTAACAATCACATCGGCCAGCCTATCTTTTTAACGGATGACCAAGTATTTGTAAATTTGCTATTTGGTTCATGTTTTCATGGTAATCTATGAGATAGCATTTTAAACATATCCACAACATAATTTCTGTTTGTTCACTTCTGTTTAAGAAATCATTTAGACTTTTAGACAGCACTTGTAAAGGGTTTGAATTACACACTGAAGCATCCAGTTTTTATTGAGGGGCGTTGGCGTAAATGTGGCTGATCACAAGTCCTTGCTGCACTCTGATTTTTTAGCAATACAAATAAAAACATGTTTGTTTTTCCACCCACTGAGTAATAGCATCAAAAATAAGATAAGACATGGTACAAGGAGCTGCATTTAGAATACTTTGTCACTGAATGACACTGGAAACCAGATGTGATTCAAGCATAAAAAAATATCACTTGGCTTTATTTCATAATCATAATCATTTGTTGAGTTGTATCAACAAATGACTCAAAAGAACGGTTGAACAGTGCGTCTTCTTTTTCTAACATCTCATGCTTTCCTACGTTGCTAAACTAGGACAAGAAGGAGAAAGATTCAAACTGACTGTCACCAAGTCAAAAAGTAAAAACAATTATCCTGTCTGTGTCGGCTGTGAGGTCCCATGTAATAAATAAATGAGCATATGTCCAGAGTTGCACTGCAGGAACTATGCATGGAATCAATAAATAAAAAAAAATAATAAAAAAAATCTTTTGAAAACTTTACAGGTTTGTGGTTCAGACAGACCAGTCATGTGCGGTGGATGCAGTCCCATAGCAGACTGGGCTTTTTCTGTCACTGTCAGCACTTTCTTCCATCCAAGCCTGTGGGCTTTGAGATGTTCCTGTGCTTCATTGTTTGACTTTCTGCTGGGACACAAGTGCACCGAGTGCAGTTTCCATCACTGGTGAGCAATGGGACATTTCTGATCAAACAACTGTTGGCACGCAGGGTGGGAGAGCTGCGTGTGTATATCCATTTCTTTTTTTTTTTTTTTTTTCCCACAGCTAACTTTTGTCTAACGAACACTGGCACGCAAGCTGTTGACTTTGTGCTCTGCATGTTTGCAGGTGAGCCTGTGGGCATCTGCACAAGTGCTGTGCATTCCTAAGCCTGCACTCTCAGCTGGCGATGTATGCATCGTCTGTCTGCATGCATGAATATGACCGGTGAGCAGGCCGGTGTGTGTTTGAGAAAAGTCAACATCATCTTTCAGGTCCTTTTTTGATGCCGTTTGGTGCTCTCTGATCCAAGGACTCCTCCTGTACATCCAGCAGAGCTACCAGGCGTGAGAATAAATGCCAGGTTCACTCCATGTGCCCTTTAACAATCGCCTGTTGGGGATGCAGTGGAAAAGGCTGTGACACATTTGAGTGATTCTCCAGTACACATCTTTTTTTTTTTGTGCACATGTGCATACACGGCTCTCTGACCCATTGTTGGGCTGGCAATGCGACCACGACTTGGAACATTATACATAAAAATGCATTTTTAAGAAGATTCAAAAATTGGAATAGAGAAAAGAATACAAATGCTATCAGCTCCGAATGTTTTTAAATACAGACATAAAAGCAATCGGATTCAACAAGATGGTGCATTTTATTTTCTTTGCTTTGATTACTCACAACAATAAAAGTGTTAAAAGTTTTAGAAAGTTTTTCAAATGTTTTTTTCGAAGGTTAGGCTTTAACCACGGTTTTATCAATGCCTTTAAAACCACATCATTTGTAGAAGAAAATGGATAACACACATTGTCCACACATTCTAAATTTTCGGCTTAGGAGGAAAAGGGTGCAGCCATTTGATTGGCCTGCCTGCTGTCCTGACCTGTCTCCAGTAAAGTATCTTGGAAATGTGACCGTGAGCTTCACAAGGTTCCATGAAGAATGGTACAAAAGCTGAATCTCTTCATCACACAGTACCTTTACTTACAGAATATTTTCACTGTCGTACCAACATTAAAAAGTGGCTTACTGTTCTTGTACGAATGCACTCTGAAATTCACGAAAGGATTCTTATAAACAAATAAATATATATAAAAAAAATAAAAAAATTCTCTGCTCTTAAAACAAACATTCATAACAGATTTCCAAGCCTCAACAGATTTTTCTTCCTGATGTTAATAAGCTGACCATACCTTTTTAACTTAGTTCTCTGTTAGCTCCAGTGGAGCTCAGAGGAAACAATTGAATTAGCTATCAAATAATCAAAGTCATTGAAAACCATGTTGTCAAAATATGTTTAGATGTAAAGCTCTGAATTTAACCCCCACCATCCATTCATCTGACTCTGGTCAGCTTACCAGTCTGTCAAGTGACTCTAGTTTAAAGTCAGAGTTCTTAAATATAAAAACTAATGCTGTTAGTTTAGTAATATTTTTTTCTTGGTTGATTCTTGTGTTTCGTGTTATTTCACTCTTCACAGAGTTTTTGGCATTGCAATGCATTTTTGTATAAGGTCAACAAGATGTTGACCTTAGGAATGCATGTTTTTCAGTTCTTAGTGGAAAGTATAGCAACTTACCTGGTATATGTTTGGAAATGCATGCATGTGCTCAGACTAAATTGGCTACATAGCAGCTAAACAAGACACCCTGTGTCTGTTCTGGTCTCTGTCTCCAGTTTTCCAGTGTCCTGGTGTCCTTCAGACTGTGTAACCTATTCCTGTCCCCTGGGTTTGGTCCGCTGAGGCCGCGAGGCAAAGACAGAGACAGAGCACTGTGAAATGACAGTGTGACTACCTCCACTGCTGAGCCACAGTCAAACACACACTGCAGCACATCTGAAGGCAGTGGATTAACCCGTTCATTTGACTAACTTACGACAATTTTCAACTCACAAACTACAAACTAAATATGACGAAGTTAAATGACACCAAAGACAACAACAACAACAAAAAAAAAAAAATCAGGTAGCATTTTTAATTTCTTGGCAGGGGGATCAAAATAATTTCTAGAATTAATTATTCATGTCTCTTTGACAAGCAGGTTCATCCAAGAAGGAGAACAACAACTGTGAATGGAATGAATAAATACCTTGTAAATATGTCAAAGACCGAAAACAGGTAGAATCTATTGTGGTACAAAAGGCACACATTTGAAAACGGTAGAATTTTCAATGTAAAGAAAAAAACAAATACAAAAAAATTACAAGTATCCTGAATCGGTCGTCTCCATAAAATAAAAGCTTAAGGAGTTCAACCAAAGAAAGCCAAAAATGATCAGTTTTAATCAATTATCATACAATGATGAGGCATATTTAGTGAGGTGTTAATGAAATGATCCCAGGCATAACTTTATTGTTAAATGTTGAACTTATATGCACTTTTCATGTAATACTATGAATCGTCAACATCTGCACTTATTTATCCCCACAATTATAAGCTGGGATCATATGGGCTTCAGTCAATACGCTGCAATATGAAACCCAGACTGTTGCTAAATGCTTATCCAGGAGGAGTGATCATCAAAAACCTGATGCAATCCGCTGGGTCTCCTTAAAAAGCTTTTTTTATACATTTGAATCATAAACAAACTTTGTTCTGCATTGTTTGAAAACCTGGATCAATTTAGAATGGATGGGATTTCCTTGAAATCTAAGATTGGACAAAATGTACTACTTTTGATGGTAAAGTTGTCTATTATGTTACGAACTGGTGCTATATAAATAAATGGAATTGCTTCTGATTAATACTGCCTTTGTCTAGCACATGCTACCCAACTTGTTGCACAGGATTTTGTTGAGGGGTATCAGAAAGATGGGGGCAGAATCCACATGCATATGACTTTTCTGTTTTTTTTTTACACTTGTACACCATGCATCATTTTAACTACACTTCTTAGCTAGTAAAACCTTTAAATGTGCATTGAAGTTTGCTGTTGTAATGTGACAGCACATGAAAAAGTTCAAGGGGTATGAAAACTAGCAAGCAGTGCATCTCAATTTTATGACCTCTTAATTCTAGCAGCTGAGCTTTTTTTTTTTTTTTTTAGCTCCCTGTAGGCCGCTCAGGGACAAACTCACTTGTCCAACAGGATTGACTTCATGCTTGCTTAGAGCTGCAATTAAAAAAAAAAAAAAAAAAGCATTTGCCCTGTTGGTATTTTGAGAAGGATTGGATTATGAGGAAAAAGTAGCCCATTTTTAAATCAGAGAAACCTATTTAAAGGGTTTTTGTGACATGCAAAGACAGACTGACCAAAAAAATATCCAATCAATTCAAAATGTGTTCAGTGGGTTTGACTCATTTTAGGCTAAAAGTTGTGTTCTCTGATAGACTCACTGATTGTGATATCAAGCGAATACTACGGTCTGCAAGAAAGAGAGCTTGTTGAATAACTGTTCTGCAAAGAACGGGAAAGAAATGGCATCGATAATCAATTTATAGCATGCTACAGAGACCAGAAGGTGTCACAAAGAGAGAAGCTTAGATGAAGAACATATGAGAGGAGGCAAAGATGAGCCCTGAAAAAGAAAAAGGATGAACGAGATGAAAGATGGACGAGGGTGGAAGCCCCTAATTCGGTGGCCAGGCAGGCAGGCGTGGAAGAAGGGATTTGGACTGAGCTGTGGTCCAGATCCCTGCCTGTTAGACTGACACAGCAACAACCCTGCCACCGGCCTAATCCTCCAAATCACCCCTCCAACACGGGAGCGGAGACAAGCAAGGATTGGAGGGAATCAAACGGATGAGCGAAAAAGGCAAGGGGAAGGAGAAGGAGGGATGAGCAGGCAGATAACAGAGAGCAAAGAAAGTCTGGAAAGGAGGGATGTCCAGAATCAAATGGACGGAAGATAAGGGAAAGCTAACAGAGAACGAATAGAGAGAGGAAAGGGAAGGAAACAACAGAGGGGCCAAATTGGCTGAGAGGGATGGAGTGAAGATGGAGAGAGCACTGAGACGAGCAGGAGGGGGGCCGGGGAGATGCTGCTTTGAGCCGGTGTTTCAGCTTCATCCAACAGTGGCTCTGCCTGGCACTAATGAGTGTTGCTGCTCTTGGGTACAGAAACACAGATAGCGTGTGTTGATGCTGCAAGGGTGAGGAGGTGGTGGAGGGCGAGAAGAGCAGGGTGTTTGGTTGGCACGACCGAATCGCCCCACCACCGCCGTCACCCCTTTTTCCTCCCTGCTTTAGTGCCTCCTCTTTCATCCATCGCTTCGTCTCCTCTCTCCTCCCTCCCTCTGCTCATTAGTATGATTGAATGCCCCCCTCCCTCTTTCGCTTGCTCTCTGCCAGGGTCAGCGAGCATGCCGAGCATTTCTAAACCCTCTGCAACAACCACCACCTCCTCCCAACTATCCATATCTTTCTCCCTCCAAAACAAGCTGGAGGCTGGTCTTACTCCCTGCATCCAAGGAGCTAGGAGGTGGTGGCCTCGAGTAACCCACCTCGCGGTTCTTTTCACTACTTCCCAAAGAGAAGAACTCACTTTTATATGCGCTCCTTCTCCACCACATGCTCGCTCCCTCTTTTTTTTTTTTTTCTCCCAGAGGCTGTCCTCCTCAAACCAGGTCCAGCATTGATTGTGAATGGGTGTGAAAGGGCAATCAATGAGGCTTTACCGGTGAGCGTGGAAACTATGGAGTCTATATAGAGCAACAAGCAGGTCTAAATCAGGCTGGAGGTGTTGTATAGTCTGGTACATCGGAAGGAGAGAATAGAAGGGTTTGTGTTGTAGAAACGCATTCGGTATGACTCGACACACAGTCACACACAGAAGCGCATTGCCCTTCCCACCCCCTGACGAGGGCCCTCTTTAAAAATTCATTCAGTCAATAATGACCCTTCGCCCTCCCAGTCTCTCTTAGGAGCTCGCATAGCTGCCTCCTCCCACACTGCTCCTCTTTCTCCATCCCTCTTTCAATCCCTCAGTCTTTCAGATAATTGCCACACACACAAACACACACGGGCTCCCGAACACTCTCAAAGGCCCCAAGCACACGAGCTCTCCTGTGTCCTCCTGGCCTTAATGTCAGCGCTGGAGCCGCGGCGGCGTCACACAAGCGGCAACACTACCAGCCTACTGCAGTCACACACCTCATGCTAATTATTGCGGTATCTTCTACTCCTCCAGGCCCCGAGTCGGTTTTCCCTAAAACGACAGGAGGAAAGAGTCACCTTCTGACTTCGCCAGTGGCTCAACAAATTAGCAGCGTTATCTTGTGGCAAGGATAGTACAGATAGGTGTCATCGCTTACAGAGTGACATGGTATCTGGAGCTCCTTTGAAATGGATGATCTTAAATAAGCAATATATATATATATATATATATATATATATATATATATATATATATATATATATATATATATATATATATATATATATATATATATATCAAGGAGAAATTTTATATTTATGGAAAATTGGAGAAGACCCAAGAACTGGTTGAGAAGTTAAAATCTGGGCTGAGAGCCAAACTCTTCATGGTAGTTTGTCAGTGAGTTTATTTTGTGTTTGCTATATTTTAACATCACTGAATTTCGTGCAGACTACTGCTGCTGCTGAGATTGGCTTCTTGCTTAAATCTCAAGATAAAAAAAGAACTTGTAATTGGTTTTGCGAAGAAATGTACCTTTCACAACAAAATGTGGTTTTCGAAATATTTGATACGGGTGTCCTTAAAGTGTTTGGCTCTGAGAAATGTTGACTCAGACCTGGACTAGTTGCACCGAAGTCACAAAATCAAACAACATAAAAGGCGGACTTTGACCTGCGCTCTCCAATCATGTCTGTTGGAGAGATCAGACCCAGAACTAAAGGTCTGGTCAGAGATGTTTTTTTTTTTTTTTTTCATTTATTATCACAATTTCCTGGAGGGCTTTCTTTTTTCATCTGACAACTTTTCAGTTCCACCTTCATGTTCTGCGGTTTGCTTTCGGTGCTCTATCTTCAGTGCTGATTTAATGTTGCTTTTAGATTCACGATTGACAGGTAATGTTCTGCAAAGGAATGACATGATGACAAATGGAAAAGCGGACTAAGCACCTGCTAAGGGTCTCCATAAATGCTTCATTTTTAACACAGATGTAGAATTTTAACATTTGTTGATTGAGAAATAGATAACTATTAAATTTGAGTTACCAAGTTAAAGCAAAGATAAATTAAAAGATGCTGCGTTGCTTAACATTTAAAGGTGCAATTTAATTAGCAGGTTTACTTTGTAAAAGTGCCAGGAATAATCTTCATAGCTTGATTGTTGTGTTACCATCGCTACAATCTGATGCTGAGTTTTTCTCTGTGTTTGAGATAGTTTTTATAAATTTATTTATTTATTTATTTTTTTAGCAATAAATCTCAGTAACTTTGGGCTACCCCTGCATGCTCCTCTACTACATAAACCACTGCCCCAATAGCATATTGGAAAATCCCCAATACGCCACTCCGCCCCTGATCGCCTGCACCCACTGAGAGAATCTGTATTTTAGCCAACAGCAATTTGACTTAAACACTGGAGGAAAGGTAATTGACTTGGACCTGCCCCTCATCACTTCAAATTTGGAACAAAAGGATGTTTAAAAACTTCTAAATGCTGCTTTTTGTTTTTATTTTAGCAGCAGCACAAATGCAGTCATGAAAGCTGGACACAATTGTGTTGACCTCTAAAAACAAATCGACAAGTTTCCTATCTTAGCAGAGTACACAATATTTCAGATTATTTACTAAAGATCAGGAGGATCAGTTTCCTCATGTTGTAGCACTGGCTAATATTGTCTCCATGGTTATTTGAGGTGCAGAAGAGAATAGCCAGATTGCGTACAGTAAAATATGCACAGTAATTGAGGTCTGTAATGAAATATCCTGGTTTTTTTTTATACTGGGGAGATGTACAAAACTAAGTCTGAATGCATTAAAAGCTTTCATGGTCAACTGAACTTAAAAGAAGGATTAATAATACTTTCTAGGCTTTATTATTGAAAGAAAATATCAAACGATAAAATGCTCTCCAAAAAGGTTGTACTAGTCTGTATAAATGACATAATTGAGCCAACGATAATTGTAACAAAAGTAATCGTAATAGAAAACGTTTTTACAAGTGCATTGTCTATAAATTAGTTTGTTATCCAGTCTAAATCAGAAACTTTAAAAGTACAAAGTGCTTATAGAAAATGTCAATTTGATTTCAGTTGTCTATAAATTGCAGTTTTTCTGAACATACAAGCTTTAACTTCCCTGCAGAGGAAACAAACCAGAACCAGTACTGGGTACAAAGCAATACGCTTTGTAAAAAAAAGAAAAGAAAAAATATTGCTTTGTACGCTGGATGTATTGTTTCATTTATTGTGCCTGTGCCTATCGCCAGCGGACAAACTTCTTCCTGTTTGTCCACATCTGAATCCCGCTGTTAACCACAGCAATCACAGCACTACAAACCTTACTCTAATGACAAGAGACTCAAAATAAGCTATTTCAAATACAACAGAAAAAAAAACATGTCTTACTGCTTTCAGCTCGTTTTACTTTAATTGTACTAGATTTTGTTTCTCTTTACATTTATCTTCAGTGTGAAGAGGTAAGTCCTACCCAAAATCAGACATCAGAGCTGCTTTGAAACACTATCCACTCATACCCTCACCTTCAACTATCTACAACTATTACATCAACACAAAACATGTGGGAATGCTGACCTAAAAAAAAAAAAAAAAAAAAGTGTAGTCACCTTTGCTCCATCTGTGTCTCCCCCCATTACCACCCATTAACACCCATTACCACATTCACGGTTTCAAGAAGTCGTCTCTGGTGGCACCCTGTTCCCGGTGTGCTCACGGAGGCAACACACCAGCGTCACCCCACTCTCCTTCATTCATTCATCCATCATCAGCAGCTTGCTAAATGGAGCACAGCGCATTGCTTCTGACCCCTTTCAATGAGCCGTGGGGTCTTCTAGGGGTGCTAGGCTCTTGCTGTCCTGGGGGTTGGGGGGGGGAGGGGGCTGAATTTGGGTGAACCCACTCACATTGGTAATGTCCTGTAGAGTTCAGCAGGATGCATTAAGGCTCTGGAAATAACCTCCATCTACTCGGACTCTCCCTTTCTGTCAGATCCAGACCTCTTTCTCTTTATCCCTCTTGCTAAATTCTCTGTTACATTTTGGAGTTAGACAACAAAAATTGCTTAAGACCCTGCATGGGATTTGGGCCTGTACACACATCTCTATAAAAAGGACATATGTAACTATTTTTTTTTCTTATTTTACAGATTATTGTTAGCGTGTTGGAGTGTTAAATATGACTGTTTACCTCCCACTCTGTATCCTCCTGTAGCTCCATTATCTATCAACTGCTTGTGCATCTCCGCCTTAAACACTTCACTCAACCCGTCTACCACCTGTCCATCGCATCAACAACTCATCCTATTTCACCATTCCTCCTGTCACCAGTCTATCCTCTTGTCATTTTCCATCCATCAGTGCATTTTCTCCTCTCTCCATGCCTTTAGCACTTCTGCTCTTCCCTATCCATTACCCGATCTCTCCCTCCTACTTCCATCCCATCAGACCATTCTACCTTTCCTTCCACTGACTCTGCATTGTACTTACCTTCCTTTCTCTATGTCACTTACTTTCTGACCAGAGCCTATCTGATTCTTCTGACCCAAAGACTCAATGAGAACCACTGACGGCTGTTCTCTCGCAGCCCACATGACACTTGTGGACCGTCTAAAATAAAACAAAAACGAATAGAGTAGGTTAAATTCCCTTTTTACAAATAGAGAACTGTAAGGTGTGGTACGCATTTGTAGAAAAAAACAGTTATGTATTTTCAAAAAATATAACATTTTAAAAATATAAATGTAATTCTTTAAGTCTTGTGTGCATAAATAACATTTTAGGGCTCCTTGTAATTTAGAAGAAAGGAAAATGGACTGGTGTTGCTTTGGCAAACAACAGAAATTCACTTCTGCATGATTAAATACAACAATTATCCACCCCTTTTCTTGCATTGTAGTTATTTGCTGATTGGATAAATATAATTTCAAGTTAAATACAAATAACCATAGCTCTTGCAGGGCATGTAGAGCATTACAAGCGAGCTAAGTTGTAAAAAAAAAAAAAAGAAAAAAGTAAAAAAGAACAGCTCTCACTAACTGAGACTGGAGTCCTCAAAAGAATCGGATTACCTGTGAACATCTCATCGCTACCCTCACTACTCTCGACAGGTATGACAGAGAAGGTCGGCAGCCATATTTAAGTTTGAAAAAAAAACCCAGAAGACACAAACTTTAACTTTGCAATTTATTGAACTACTTTTAAAACTTTAAACTCTGTCTAATTTATATATTTCCTCCAAAATATAAATCTTATGCATTATTGAAGGATGCATAGGATTGTTAATGTGATTTAAAATCTAATGACATGAGATGCACTGGAGAATCATAGAAAAAGAAAAAACAAATTATGCAACAGATTGAGATTCCATCCAGTTCAGCCTCTTGTTATTTCTAACTCCTTTAATTTACTTTTACTCATAATTATTTTACCTAAAAACAATGATGTGGTTGCAGAACAACACATTTAATTGTCTATTCTGTAATTCAATAAATTTGCTACCCTTGTCTTATTATTCTGATATGTTTATGTTATTACTGAAAAACCATAACTTCGTTTTTGAGCAAACACATAATTAACACAATAACACATTTTCTTGTGTGATGTAGAAAGGTGAAGTCTTCATTGCATAAAGCCATAAAAAAATATATATATATACTTATTCACACAGAAGTGCAAAGCCTGCAATAATCATTTCCAGGCAGGTGTTTGATGTTTTTCTTAATGGAGAAAAATACCAGATACAAATAACTAATCAAAGGAAATTATCTTTAGATATGTTTCTCAACTGTCTCATGGGAATTTTTAAGCCCTGACTGCTGATGGTGATAATATTCTTCACAAAAAAAAAAAAAAAAAAAAAAAAAAAACGCTGGATGGGTGTATCCATTTCTGACCATAACAAAATTGAGTTCAGTGTATAATTCCTCCTTAAACAACAAAGCATCATCCTAATATTGTTATCGATTACATTTTAGGACTTCACTTTACTTCCTGCACGGGCATCGAAGCACAGCAGCAATTACTGCCAGTCGAGACCTGAATTTGCGTGGCTTTGTTGAAATAATTTCCATTCCCCGATTAATCAGTCCCAGCCAAACAGAATTTTTTGACAAGTTCACAATCAAGCTATTTGAGCTGCAGCACCTGGATTCTTCTCCACATCCGCCGATGCACAAAGTCAAAGAGCAACAACAGTGTCGCCATCATCAGCCTGCAATCGAATCCTCCATTGTAATTCCCTAGTTTTTAATCAAGGCATATAATTAGTGCCTATAATATAGCATTAGTACTCATACTCTAAATTATGATTGCAAAGAGGAACTGTGATTATTATTTTTTTTATTATTATTTTTTTTCCCTTCTAACCCTTTCTATGCTGGGATCATTATGACCATATAGCTCTCAGTGACAGCAGGACTTCGGCCCTCATGCCAGGCTTTTTCGTACCTTGTTCCATGGGTGTCCGCGACAGTTCGTAACAAATGTACCTCTGCAGCACCTCACAGAGTGCGAATGGCGCCAGATGAATGTAGCAATCAGTGCTTGCTGGGTATGAAAGAGTCATAGAGGCTGATTGCACGGTGGGAGCCGCAGAGCAGTGGCTCCTCAGACTCTCTCCATGCTTGGAATAACAAGCTCCATCGCCCACAGTGTGAAACAACAGACTGCTAATTGGAATCAGCATGCCTCTCCTTGGGCTTATTCTAATATCTGCCGGCTCCGGTTTGTGGTATAGGTAACGTATGGGGGTGTAGTTCTGCAGCTGGTGTCCACGTTTGTCCGCGTTTCTTCAGTGGTGACATTTTATTTATTTTTTTATTTTTCCGTCATTTGTTGTCCTGGAATGTCCCCATAACAGAACACTTGTTTTACACAAGTCCACCATTGTTGTCCTTGAATTCAAACATTTCTACATCATACAATTCGGTGCAATTCAATTTTCACTCTCCAAAGCTAATCGCCATCTTTTAGAACGAGAGAAGGAAAACAGAAAAACGTTTTCTTGGATAGGATGTTTCATGTTAACGGAACCTAAGAGAATTTTTTTGGAGGGGGAATTTAGTTACCAAAGAGCTAAGCAACAAAAATAACATTTCTGAAATTCTTTGCAGATAAATACACAAACACCTTTCATATTACTTTTATATATCAAAACTCTGCTTATATCTTTATTGTATTGCAAACCCTTTGACTAAACAACAAGAAGGTAGTGCAGAAAAATGCAGTAAAACATGTTTCAAATGATATGAAATCATGTCTTGCCACAAATTCTCAAGATTTAGGTTGAGACTTTGACTAGACCATTCCACAACACACATATGCCCAATGGTGGACAAATGGACGGACAGATGAGTGGATGGATGGACAGTATGGGATCACTATAATACTGTAACAAGTTTCAGCATTTCCCTGTTTTTTAGTTTCATCCTAGAATAGTCCTGTGACTCCACTTCTGTATGTTTAACCTGTTTTTTTTTTGTTTTGTTTTTTTTTTCTGAAGTGGTCCAGTAAACATGTGGACCCAAAGTATGCATGAGTCCAGAGACTCCTATTGCGATGAAACTGATTCCTCATTAAAGCGCTAGGCTAAAAATACAACCTGATGCTGTTTCGTTGAAGGAGCACAAACTCTGTCATCCACCCAAGGAAAAGAAGATGCAAACTCTACACATGCTGAGGCGCACACCTCCACAGCTAAAAATATAAATAACACACACATACACACCTGGCTCAGGGCTGCATGCACATACCTGTAGGCATTCACGACAAACATGACTCATGTTCACAACTCGTACAGAATCCACCCTTTGTGTTACCGTATCCCCTGTTTTCTTTCTCCCCCCAGCCCCCTCAACCTCCCATCCCTTCACCTCACCCCTATTTAATTAAAGCATGCAGTAAGTGTGAAATTAACTCTCTCCTACACCAGGCCTGACAGCTCTGAGTGGGAGGAGGGAGAATCAGACGCCTTTGTCTCCACACATAATTAGAGCGATGGAGGGAAGGCGATGGGGCTGAGGGAGGAAGAAAGCGGACTGGTCGGTCGGCTGCGGCGAGAAACCAGCAGAGAGATGGAAGAGATAAAAGAACGACAGACTGAGGAGAGAGATGGGGATACAGAGGGTGGAGGAAAGATGTTAAAGATAGAGAAAGATGGAGAAGAGGATCAAGCCAGGAACAGATTCTTGAGATAAGAAGAGTTGTAGGGTAAGAGATTGAAAGGGCAAAGACGGAAAGAAAACATGCGTGGCGCTGTAGTCATTACCACGTATAAAAAAAAAATAAAATAAAAAAATAGCTCACGCCTGAGGATAATTTGACAATCTGCAGAGGCGCTGCCTCGCTCTGCAGCGGGAACGACAAGAGAGGAAACCACGGAGCAGAAGAACTGAGAGAAGGAAGCAAGAGGCAGCGGAGTAGTGCCACACTTGATAGATGGTACAATTTGGGGAAGGAGAGAGGCTGGGAGTCTTATGAGTTTAAGAATTGATGAAGACAAAATGGGTCTTGGTAGCAGGGGTAATAACTTGTGGGGCTCCGCGCTGCTCCTTATGGGCCATGTCACTGGCTCAGCCTGCCTCTGATAAGCAGTTTCCCAACCTTCCTCCCTCCGGTTGAACCTCCTCACAGCAGCTGGTATGAACAAAAGGAAGAGCGTGATGTTGGTGTAAAGAAGGGAAGAAAGATAATCAGGCACTGCGCTGAAATCACGCACCGTCACGATTTTAATTGTAAATGACGTTACTTATGAACTTCTGACTTGATGTGGAAGGAGGTGTTCCGTTGCCGATGAAACCAAAATGTAACTCTGGACTACATGCAGAAAATGAACATCTGGAACACACCATCCATCCCCACTATAAAACACAGTGGTGGTGTTAAAAGCAGCATCGACTGTTTCAGGCTGAAGGCCTGAAACAGTCTCAAACGATTAGGTTTTAAAATTGATTAATCTTCTCATGTGTAAAATAACGCTTGTGCCTCTTAGCCAGGACTCCTTTGAAAATGAGATTTTTTGTTTGTTTGTTTTGTTTATCCTGATAAAATAAAATATAATGTAGCAGAAACAATAATAAGTAGCCGTAACCGCATTATGCAACAGCAACAATATCCAGTAAACACTATTTTAGAGGTTATTCCTACAGCATTATTCATACAGTGAAGTCCTGATTCAGTCTTGTGAAATCCAGGTTGCAGAGAAACAGGAGCATCCCTTTTCCACGGTCATCACAAACAGGTGATTCAGACTGTTTTGGCTCACAGTGAAACTCTATTTTTAACCAGACCCAGTTTTGAAAGAGATCGCTCCCTGCTGGCAGTAGTTACACTCATAAATACTTGGAGTGCTATGTCAACACCTGGAAACTGACTGTGGCTTCTTTCTTCTCATAGGCTTCAGCAGTGCCCTTGTTTTCTTTTGTAAAAAGTCTTGATTTTTTTAAAAAAAAAGATTTTGCCCATGAAATTCTTATCCAGGGCACCTGAGTTATTCCTGTGCACACAACCTGCACAGAAACTGTTCAGTAGGAGAGCTGGTATCGCTTAAGTCTCCACAAAGTAGTTGAATATTTATATTTATCTAATTAAACTCCCACGTTTTGAGTAAAGTTTTGATCAAGTCGTTTTTATTCCAGTATGTGTAAACTGAACTGTAACTAGATTCCCTTTTGTTCATGGTCAGAGTTAAACTTTCCAGATTTCGGATCTATGTAAACATTTTTACAGGGCTGCTTTCAGTTCTTGGCTGCTTAGTTTTATTGGATTTCCTATATGTGGATTATTTTTAGGCTTTCTGCATCATTGGGGAAAATCATTTGTTGGATGACAATCTCTCAGGTTGACTCTGAGCTTTTTTCTTGTGATGTCACTTTTTTTTCCCCCTGCAATTCTGTTGCCACTGTGCAATAACAATTAATAAAAACAGTGTCAGGTAGGGCATTCCATAGAAGTTGAGTTGGCAGAGCAGAAGTCCTTGTTCCCTGCGGTCCTCAGTTTGATCTTGGGGTATATGGAGAAGGTTTGAGTGGGTGGAGTGAAGAGAGCAAAGCAAAATATGACGATCTGGCACTGCTGATGAATCCTACTGCTGCTTGGTAATATTGGATGCAGGTGACAAATGCATCCATGTGCAAACAAAACAAGTTTCAGTCTGTAAGTCGTCCTCTAGCTGTAGAGAACATAGTGGAAAAAAAAAATATATATATATATATATATATATATATATATATATATATATTTGTTTTTAATTGTGAGAAAACGTTTATTTTTTGTTTGTTTTTTTAACACCCAGTGTAGATTAGACGAGACCTTATTTAAATAATATGACAGCTCTGTGAACGTTTTCCATTGTGAGCTGAGCCCATTACAGTATCTATCCATCATTGTGGTTGTGATGCTGTGTCTGAAGCAGTGCTGTAACCCCGCAAATATACAAGTGATGCAGCAACACAATTGTCATGAATTAGACAGAATAGGGGCACACCTTGTATTTGGTTGCCACACACACACACACACACACACGCACACACACGCACGCATGCACACTCACAAAGTGGTTTGCCAGTCTCTCTCTGAGAGCTGTGAAGGATAAAAGTGGGAGGAATGGATGTCATGTGGTGGCAGGGAGGGAAGCAGAGAGAAAGAGAAGATGTCAACGGTAATCCCAAGTGGATTTCTCACCCCTGAGGGCATCTTACCCTGCGGCTAGAGAGAGACAGAGGCAGAGACACCTTCACACTGCTGTATCAGTGGAGTAACACAATCAACAAGCAGCTCAGCTATTCAGCACAAAATCTGGTCCCTAAAATCTGGAACATAATAGACGTGAAAAGTACTGACACATGTATAAATGCTTTGCATCCCACACATAAACAGGTCTTTTTTAGCAGACTGGGTTTTTTGTTGTTGCAGTTATTCACTAAGTTAAAAATCAGGTTGTAATTACCTCACAGCCCTTTAAGGATAAGCGTGTATAGATGATGTATAGATGTATAAATTATATGTGCTACTTAACAAGTCAAGCATTTAAAAAAAAAATGAATAAAAATTGTCACACATGTCAATTCACATCAAAACAGGGAAAACATACCACTTTGAGTACCAACCATGAAGTTCAGCAATTAACGTGATTTCTGAATTACTGTGAAACCCAACTCTTATGTGTAAAACAGTGGATGATTTAGCATTCGACTTGAAATGGGAAACAACGTTTCTCTCAGTAAATATCTTTGTTTTGTGTGTCCACTGACAGGAAATTCACACTAGATACAGGTAGCAACACAACCAATACACACTCACAGAGGCGTCAGCGCTCAGAGCCCCACAATTTATTTGCAATAAAGTGGAATGACAAGGAGAGAAAGTTTTAAACATGCTTACTGAGATTTATTTATTAGTTGGTTGAAAAGCCTTTGCTGGTAATGAAAAATTCACACAGTGTCCCGTGTAAAGGAGCTTGTCTCCATGCATTGCTTGGATGTGATTTGAAATCATTCTTCCACACACTTTACTTTTTATTGGATTCATGTCAGTTGATTAAATGGGCCTTTAGTTTCTTTATCTGAAACTTTTCTTTTAGGTTTCTTTCAGTGTGGGTTTGAATTGTAATGCCTCTTTAAATTATGGGGTGTAAAATGACTTCTGAATTATTTAACTCTGCTTTCATCTGACCAGACTAGTCTCCAGGTTGTTTTTATCTTCCAAAGGTGAAGCAGCACTCTCAGAAGAAAGTCTTAGCAATTTATTTTTCTTCTGTGGAGGAGATTTGTGCCATGAGAGTTCATTGCGATGGACTCCATTGTGATGACTGTTCTTGCAAACTTGTACGTTTCAGATTGTTCTAAAGCTCCATGTGAATGGTCCCTGGATTTTGGACAAGCCTTCAGGTTTCTGTTTCGACTTCTCTGTCAAAATACTTGAAAAGCAGCACCCACTCATGAATTGTTAGCTTGTGATATAAGCTATAAACTAGTTTAGAACTAGGTTTTTAACCAACGCCATCGATATGTTTTGCAAAAGCAAGGTTGCAAAGATCTCGAGAGAGCGCTTTGCTTGTACCCATAAGATGCGACGCTTCCTGTCTGACTCCGTGGTGTTTGCAGCTCTTTCTCTTTAACTGTTTAGGACTTATTTTCTGAATCGTTTGATTCAGGAGAGGGTTTGTGGCTCATTGGAAAGGGTAATAGTCCAGAAATCCCAAAAATTATCGATTTAATTCCAGCTTTTTCCACCTCCACATCTCATTACACCCTTGGGCATGGCACTTAAAACTAGTTTGCCTACCAATTTGCATTTAGTTTAGTATAAAGTATTAAGCACATTTTTCTGGTTGACATAATGTTTAAGTTTTATGTCCCCTGGTAAGCTGTGACTCTCTATAGGGAAGTTTTATACAATGCAGTTCATTTATGGAACCATTTTTATATTGTTTTCCTTCTGCCTCACCTAAACTGAAATTGAAGAGCTTAAAAATGGGACGCTCCTCATAAAAAGCATTTTTACTAAACAGTAAAACTAGGGTTGATTGACTTTCTTGCAAAACATCTGCTCAAGCGGGTATTTTGGTGTCTTTTCATTCCCTCTCATGATGATCTTTAACCAAGAACCAAATTGAAATTTACAAAATCTACATTGTTTTTCTGGATCCGTGTAAGCTGTGAAATGACAATAAAAATGTTGTTTTCATCCTAAACATAGAAAAGGCAACAATAATTCTTCACCCTGTGAGTTGATTTCAAAATCAAAGAAGAGAAAAATGGCATTTGTAGTAAGGTAATTCTTTAGTAATGTTTCATACATTACGTGTTCAAATGTTTTATTCGTTTGGTAAAAAAGTGTTTTCAACTCAAATGCAAGATGCCACACAAACGAAATCAAGTAGCAGAATTTTAGGAAATGGTTCACTGTGAATAGGTGTTAAGTCAAAAAAATGCACCATCCAAGAAAATAAACAAATAATAATGTGACTGCATCTGAAGTTGCAGTGCTGTAGATTTAGGCTGGTGGGAAATAAACCGTATCTACTATTTTCTCAAGTTCATTTATTCGTTTTTCATTATTTTAGTGGAAGGCATGCATGTAAAGGATTTTAATCTGACTTATTATAGTAATAATAGTCATTATTATTAGTAGCAGTACTATTATTATTGTTATTACTTGAACTTTGACTAAATTAGTTAGTTTTTTTTTTGTAAAAAACTTGAACAGTACTTGGATCAATTTGTCTTGTAAATAGCTTTGACATTGCATTTGTTCTTAACTGATCCCATATTGGACAAATCACAATAAACTGTTCTTTTGAAAATAAGAGATGAACTGCCTTTCATTACATTTGCCACTCACATTACATTTGATCCGTTATGTAGCCATGTTATTGAAGTAATGAACAAAAAAATGAACTGAATAATTGGTGGCCCAGCTTGATCAACAATCTCTGGAGCTTTCCAAACTGTTTTTTTTTTCTCTTCATAATATCGAAAATAACTATTTAATACAAACACTCTCCACACTTAGCCAGAAATATGATAACACTCATTATCAACCATTTCATGGATGTAATTAGACATTTTGCTCATAAGTTGGCACTTTTATGGAACATTTATTGTCGTTTATGAAAATTGTTTATGAATGAGTCTTTCTGGGCCCTTTGTTTCAGAATCAGCGTTTCAGAGTAATGGGCGCACTAATAAACAGTCATGATATTTGCCATGACAGAAACTTTGTGAAACAAAAGCAACTAAATGATTCAAGGCTATGAAAGAAAATATATTCTTGGCCAACTTTTCGATCTATTCTGAACCAGCCACTTAAACTGTCTAAAGTGTGAAAGGAGACCTGTCAAAGTAATGTGAAGATAATCAACCAGTGGCTGCTCTGTCATTGATCCCACAGTCTGTCTGTCCAACCCTACAAACCGCTCTCTGTCATGTTTATAACATCCTGGCCCTCCGTGTCAACAATAGCTGCCAATAGCTGCCTGTCTGAGCCGTCCATCAAAACGCCTGCTTGGCTCCGCCCCCTTTCTCCTCCATTAGTTGTAGACAAACCCTCCACCCCCCTCCCAGGACCAGACAGCCCGCCTCTGCCTCTGGCTCCGACTATTGACTGGTTCTTACGGTAATGGGCATCTGTCTCCCCATTGTCTAATTGGCTAAGTGATGGGATTGATCCTTAGATTGTTCTCTAAGTTCATTTGGTGTGAGACCAGCAAGAGGCCTGCACTGTATAAGCTCCGAGCTGCTGGGAGCTGTGGAGCACATTCTCTGTAATGGCTCTGTAATTGATCAGCTGCAACAAAAGGTGGGTTGGGCTGGATGCATTAGAGCTGCAGGATGTTAGCAGAATGTTGATCAAGACTCATTACGGCCATATTATGTTGTAATAAGCTTAGGAGCATGTTGCTTAGCTTGTCCTTTTGTGTGATATCTTTAATATATTTTCACAGATTTTGGAAAAGCAGTAGAAAAACCTCAATATTTTTTGTAATAATAAATGATTAAAAGATGAATAAAATTTCAACCACAAATCTGCCAGAAAAAGAAAAATCTCTTGATTGGCTGATGCTTAAGTAATTACTCAAAGACTCCCTCAGTTGCCTTTAAGCAAACCATGGTTGGGCCTTTTATTAGGAGAGGCTGTGGTATGGCCACTCTACCATACAGGCCTAATCGGTGGATTGCCGTAGAGATGTTTGTCCTTCTGGAAGGTTCCCCTCTGTCTACAAAAGAATGCTGGAGTTCTGACAGAGTGGCCATCAGGTTCTTGGTCAAATCCATGACCAGAACTCTCAACCTCGCTCAGCTAGACTTGATGGTTCCAAATGTCTTACATTTACTAACAACGGAGGCCCCTGAGCTCACTGAGCCCCTTCAAAGCAGTAGATACATTTTTGTGTTCTTCCCCAGATTTGAGCCTCAAGACGATCCAGTTTCAGAGGTCCTGTGATAAACATCTCATTCTCCACTGGAGATGAAACAGTGTTGCAATTTTTGATGCAAAACAAATTAATGGAGCACCCCCTCCCCGGCCTCTACCCATACTAGCAGGGAGCATAGGCTTATTTACTTTAGTAGAAAGGGAAGAAATGTNGTGTATCCATTTCTGACCATAACAAAATTGAGTTCAGTGTATAATTCCTCCTTAAACAACAAAGCATCATCCTAATATTGTTATCGATTACATTTTAGGACTTCACTTTACTTCCTGCACGGGCATCGAAGCACAGCAGCAATTACTGCCAGTCGAGACCTGAATTTGCGTGGCTTTGTTGAAATAATTTCCATTCCCCGATTAATCAGTCCCAGCCAAACAGAATTTTTTGACAAGTTCACAATCAAGCTATTTGAGCTGCAGCACCTGGATTCTTCTCCACATCCGCCGATGCACAAAGTCAAAGAGCAACAACAGTGTCGCCATCATCAGCCTGCAATCGAATCCTCCATTGTAATTCCCTAGTTTTTAATCAAGGCATATAATTAGTGCCTATAATATAGCATTAGTACTCATACTCTAAATTATGATTGCAAAGAGGAACTGTGATTATTATTTTTTTTATTATTATTTTTTTTCCCTTCTAACCCTTTCTATGCTGGGATCATTATGACCATATAGCTCTCAGTGACAGCAGGACTTCGGCCCTCATGCCAGGCTTTTTCGTACCTTGTTCCATGGGTGTCCGCGACAGTTCGTAACAAATGTACCTCTGCAGCACCTCACAGAGTGCGAATGGCGCCAGATGAATGTAGCAATCAGTGCTTGCTGGGTATGAAAGAGTCATAGAGGCTGATTGCACGGTGGGAGCCGCAGAGCAGTGGCTCCTCAGACTCTCTCCATGCTTGGAATAACAAGCTCCATCGCCCACAGTGTGAAACAACAGACTGCTAATTGGAATCAGCATGCCTCTCCTTGGGCTTATTCTAATATCTGCCGGCTCCGGTTTGTGGTATAGGTAACGTATGGGGGTGTAGTTCTGCAGCTGGTGTCCACGTTTGTCCGCGTTTCTTCAGTGGTGACATTTTATTTATTTTTTTATTTTTCCGTCATTTGTTGTCCTGGAATGTCCCCATAACAGAACACTTGTTTTACACAAGTCCACCATTGTTGTCCTTGAATTCAAACATTTCTACATCATACAATTCGGTGCAATTCAATTTTCACTCTCCAAAGCTAATCGCCATCTTTTAGAACGAGAGAAGGAAAACAGAAAAACGTTTTCTTGGATAGGATGTTTCATGTTAACGGAACCTAAGAGAATTTTTTTGGAGGGGGAATTTAGTTACCAAAGAGCTAAGCAACAAAAATAACATTTCTGAAATTCTTTGCAGATAAATACACAAACACCTTTCATATTACTTTTATATATCAAAACTCTGCTTATATCTTTATTGTATTGCAAACCCTTTGACTAAACAACAAGAAGGTAGTGCAGAAAAATGCAGTAAAACATGTTTCAAATGATATGAAATCATGTCTTGCCACAAATTCTCAAGATTTAGGTTGAGACTTTGACTAGACCATTCCACAACACACATATGCCCAATGGTGGACAAATGGACGGACAGATGAGTGGATGGATGGACAGTATGGGATCACTATAATACTGTAACAAGTTTCAGCATTTCCCTGTTTTTTAGTTTCATCCTAGAATAGTCCTGTGACTCCACTTCTGTATGTTTAACCTGTTTTTTTTTTGTTTTGTTTTTTTTTTCTGAAGTGTTCCAGTAAACATGTGTACCCAAAGTATGCATGAGTCCAGAGACTCCTATTGCGATGAAACTGATTCCTCATTAAAGCGCTAGGCTAAAAATACAACCTGATGCTGTTTCGTTGAAGGAGCACAAACTCTGTCATCCACCCAAGGAAAAGAAGATGCAAACTCTACACATGCTGAGGCGCACACCTCCACAGCTAAAAATATAAATAACACACACATACACACCTGGCTCAGGGCTGCATGCACATACCTGTAGGCATTCACGACAAACATGACTCATGTTCACAACTCGTACAGAATCCACCCTTTGTGTTACCGTATCCCCTGTTTTCTTTCTCCCCCCAGCCCCCTCAACCTCCCATCCCTTCACCTCACCCCTATTTAATTAAAGCATGCAGTAAGTGTGAAATTAACTCTCTCCTACACCAGGCCTGACAGCTCTGAGTGGGAGGAGGGAGAATCAGACGCCTTTGTCTCCACACATAATTAGAGCGATGGAGGGAAGGCGATGGGGCTGAGGGAGGAAGAAAGCGGACTGGTCGGTCGGCTGCGGCGAGAAACCAGCAGAGAGATGGAAGAGATAAAAGAACGACAGACTGAGGAGAGAGATGGGGATACAGAGGGTGGAGGAAAGATGTTAAAGATAGAGAAAGATGGAGAAGAGGATCAAGCCAGGAACAGATTCTTGAGATAAGAAGAGTTGTAGGGTAAGAGATTGAAAGGGCAAAGACGGAAAGAAAACATGCGTGGCGCTGTAGTCATTACCACGTATAAAAAAAAAATAAAATAAAAAAATAGCTCACGCCTGAGGATAATTTGACAATCTGCAGAGGCGCTGCCTCGCTCTGCAGCGGGAACGACAAGAGAGGAAACCACGGAGCAGAAGAACTGAGAGAAGGAAGCAAGAGGCAGCGGAGTAGTGCCACACTTGATAGATGGTACAATTTGGGGAAGGAGAGAGGCTGGGAGTCTTATGAGTTTAAGAATTGATGAAGACAAAATGGGTCTTGGTAGCAGGGGTAATAACTTGTGGGGCTCCGCGCTGCTCCTTATGGGCCATGTCACTGGCTCAGCCTGCCTCTGATAAGCAGTTTCCCAACCTTCCTCCCTCCGGTTGAACCTCCTCACAGCAGCTGGTATGAACAAAAGGAAGAGCGTGATGTTGGTGTAAAGAAGGGAAGAAAGATAATCAGGCACTGCGCTGAAATCACGCACCGTCACGATTTTAATTGTAAATGACGTTACTTATGAACTTCTGACTTGATGTGGAAGGAGGTGTTCCGTTGCCGATGAAACCAAAATGTAACTCTGGACTACATGCAGAAAATGAACATCTGGAACACACCATCCATCCCCACTATAAAACACAGTGGTGGTGTTAAAAGCAGCATCGACTGTTTCAGGCTGAAGGCCTGAAACAGTCTCAAACGATTAGGTTTTAAAATTGATTAATCTTCTCATGTGTAAAATAACGCTTGTGCCTCTTAGCCAGGACTCCTTTGAAAATGAGATTTTTTGTTTGTTTGTTTTGTTTATCCTGATAAAATAAAATATAATGTAGCAGAAACAATAATAAGTAGCCGTAACCGCATTATGCAACAGCAACAATATCCAGTAAACACTATTTTAGAGGTTATTCCTACAGCATTATTCATACAGTGAAGTCCTGATTCAGTCTTGTGAAATCCAGGTTGCAGAGAAACAGGAGCATCCCTTTTCCACGGTCATCACAAACAGGTGATTCAGACTGTTTTGGCTCACAGTGAAACTCTATTTTTAACCAGACCCAGTTTTGAAAGAGATCGCTCCCTGCTGGCAGTAGTTACACTCATAAATACTTGGAGTGCTATGTCAACACCTGGAAACTGACTGTGGCTTCTTTCTTCTCATAGGCTTCAGCAGTGCCCTTGTTTTCTTTTGTAAAAAGTCTTGATTTTTTTAAAAAAAAAGATTTTGCCCATGAAATTCTTATCCAGGGCACCTGAGTTATTCCTGTGCACACAACCTGCACAGAAACTGTTCAGTAGGAGAGCTGGTATCGCTTAAGTCTCCACAAAGTAGTTGAATATTTATATTTATCTAATTAAACTCCCACGTTTTGAGTAAAGTTTTGATCAAGTCGTTTTTATTCCAGTATGTGTAAACTGAACTGTAACTAGATTCCCTTTTGTTCATGGTCAGAGTTAAACTTTCCAGATTTCGGATCTATGTAAACATTTTTACAGGGCTGCTTTCAGTTCTTGGCTGCTTAGTTTTATTGGATTTCCTATATGTGGATTATTTTTAGGCTTTCTGCATCATTGGGGAAAATCATTTGTTGGATGACAATCTCTCAGGTTGACTCTGAGCTTTTTTCTTGTGATGTCACTTTTTTTTCCCCCTGCAATTCTGTTGCCACTGTGCAATAACAATTAATAAAAACAGTGTCAGGTAGGGCATTCCATAGAAGTTGAGTTGGCAGAGCAGAAGTCCTTGTTCCCTGCGGTCCTCAGTTTGATCTTGGGGTATATGGAGAAGGTTTGAGTGGGTGGAGTGAAGAGAGCAAAGCAAAATATGACGATCTGGCACTGCTGATGAATCCTACTGCTGCTTGGTAATATTGGATGCAGGTGACAAATGCATCCATGTGCAAACAAAACAAGTTTCAGTCTGTAAGTCGTCCTCTAGCTGTAGAGAACATAGTGGAAAAAAAAAATATATATATATATATATATATATATATATATATATATATATTTGTTTTTAATTGTGAGAAAACGTTTATTTTTTGTTTGTTTTTTTAACACCCAGTGTAGATTAGACGAGACCTTATTTAAATAATATGACAGCTCTGTGAACGTTTTCCATTGTGAGCTGAGCCCATTACAGTATCTATCCATCATTGTGGTTGTGATGCTGTGTCTGAAGCAGTGCTGTAACCCCGCAAATATACAAGTGATGCAGCAACACAATTGTCATGAATTAGACAGAATAGGGGCACACCTTGTATTTGGTTGCCACACACACACACACACACACACGCACACACACGCACGCATGCACACTCACAAAGTGGTTTGCCAGTCTCTCTCTGAGAGCTGTGAAGGATAAAAGTGGGAGGAATGGATGTCATGTGGTGGCAGGGAGGGAAGCAGAGAGAAAGAGAAGATGTCAACGGTAATCCCAAGTGGATTTCTCACCCCTGAGGGCATCTTACCCTGCGGCTAGAGAGAGACAGAGGCAGAGACACCTTCACACTGCTGTATCAGTGGAGTAACACAATCAACAAGCAGCTCAGCTATTCAGCACAAAATCTGGTCCCTAAAATCTGGAACATAATAGACGTGAAAAGTACTGACACATGTATAAATGCTTTGCATCCCACACATAAACAGGTCTTTTTTAGCAGACTGGGTTTTTTGTTGTTGCAGTTATTCACTAAGTTAAAAATCAGGTTGTAATTACCTCACAGCCCTTTAAGGATAAGCGTGTATAGATGATGTATAGATGTATAAATTATATGTGCTACTTAACAAGTCAAGCATTTAAAAAAAAAATGAATAAAAATTGTCACACATGTCAATTCACATCAAAACAGGGAAAACATACCACTTTGAGTACCAACCATGAAGTTCAGCAATTAACGTGATTTCTGAATTACTGTGAAACCCAACTCTTATGTGTAAAACAGTGGATGATTTAGCATTCGACTTGAAATGGGAAACAACGTTTCTCTCAGTAAATATCTTTGTTTTGTGTGTCCACTGACAGGAAATTCACACTAGATACAGGTAGCAACACAACCAATACACACTCACAGAGGCGTCAGCGCTCAGAGCCCCACAATTTATTTGCAATAAAGTGGAATGACAAGGAGAGAAAGTTTTAAACATGCTTACTGAGATTTATTTATTAGTTGGTTGAAAAGCCTTTGCTGGTAATGAAAAATTCACACAGTGTCCCGTGTAAAGGAGCTTGTCTCCATGCATTGCTTGGATGTGATTTGAAATCATTCTTCCACACACTTTACTTTTTATTGGATTCATGTCAGTTGATTAAATGGGCCTTTAGTTTCTTTATCTGAAACTTTTCTTTTAGGTTTCTTTCAGTGTGGGTTTGAATTGTAATGCCTCTTTAAATTATGGGGTGTAAAATGACTTCTGAATTATTTAACTCTGCTTTCATCTGACCAGACTAGTCTCCAGGTTGTTTTTATCTTCCAAAGGTGAAGCAGCACTCTCAGAAGAAAGTCTTAGCAATTTATTTTTCTTCTGTGGAGGAGATTTGTGCCATGAGAGTTCATTGCGATGGACTCCATTGTGATGACTGTTCTTGCAAACTTGTACGTTTCAGATTGTTCTAAAGCTCCATGTGAATGGTCCCTGGATTTTGGACAAGCCTTCAGGTTTCTGTTTCGACTTCTCTGTCAAAATACTTGAAAAGCAGCACCCACTCATGAATTGTTAGCTTGTGATATAAGCTATAAACTAGTTTAGAACTAGGTTTTTAACCAACGCCATCGATATGTTTTGCAAAAGCAAGGTTGCAAAGATCTCGAGAGAGCGCTTTGCTTGTACCCATAAGATGCGACGCTTCCTGTCTGACTCCGTGGTGTTTGCAGCTCTTTCTCTTTAACTGTTTAGGACTTATTTTCTGAATCGTTTGATTCAGGAGAGGGTTTGTGGCTCATTGGAAAGGGTAATAGTCCAGAAATCCCAAAAATTATCGATTTAATTCCAGCTTTTTCCACCTCCACATCTCATTACACCCTTGGGCATGGCACTTAAAACTAGTTTGCCTACCAATTTGCATTTAGTTTAGTATAAAGTATTAAGCACATTTTTCTGGTTGACATAATGTTTAAGTTTTATGTCCCCTGGTAAGCTGTGACTCTCTATAGGGAAGTTTTATACAATGCAGTTCATTTATGGAACCATTTTTATATTGTTTTCCTTCTGCCTCACCTAAACTGAAATTGAAGAGCTTAAAAATGGGACGCTCCTCATAAAAAGCATTTTTACTAAACAGTAAAACTAGGGTTGATTGACTTTCTTGCAAAACATCTGCTCAAGCGGGTATTTTGGTGTCTTTTCATTCCCTCTCATGATGATCTTTAACCAAGAACCAAATTGAAATTTACAAAATCTACATTGTTTTTCTGGATCCGTGTAAGCTGTGAAATGACAATAAAAATGTTGTTTTCATCCTAAACATAGAAAAGGCAACAATAATTCTTCACCCTGTGAGTTGATTTCAAAATCAAAGAAGAGAAAAATGGCATTTGTAGTAAGGTAATTCTTTAGTAATGTTTCATACATTACGTGTTCAAATGTTTTATTCGTTTGGTAAAAAAGTGTTTTCAACTCAAATGCAAGATGCCACACAAACGAAATCAAGTAGCAGAATTTTAGGAAATGGTTCACTGTGAATAGGTGTTAAGTCAAAAAAATGCACCATCCAAGAAAATAAACAAATAATAATGTGACTGCATCTGAAGTTGCAGTGCTGTAGATTTAGGCTGGTGGGAAATAAACCGTATCTACTATTTTCTCAAGTTCATTTATTCGTTTTTCATTATTTTAGTGGAAGGCATGCATGTAAAGGATTTTAATCTGACTTATTATAGTAATAATAGTCATTATTATTAGTAGCAGTACTATTATTATTGTTATTACTTGAACTTTGACTAAATTAGTTAGTTTTTTTTTTGTAAAAAACTTGAACAGTACTTGGATCAATTTGTCTTGTAAATAGCTTTGACATTGCATTTGTTCTTAACTGATCCCATATTGGACAAATCACAATAAACTGTTCTTTTGAAAATAAGAGATGAACTGCCTTTCATTACATTTGCCACTCACATTACATTTGATCCGTTATGTAGCCATGTTATTGAAGTAATGAACAAAAAAATGAACTGAATAATTGGTGGCCCAGCTTGATCAACAATCTCTGGAGCTTTCCAAACTGTTTTTTTTTTCTCTTCATAATATCGAAAATAACTATTTAATACAAACACTCTCCACACTTAGCCAGAAATATGATAACACTCATTATCAACCATTTCATGGATGTAATTAGACATTTTGCTCATAAGTTGGCACTTTTATGGAACATTTATTGTCGTTTATGAAAATTGTTTATGAATGAGTCTTTCTGGGCCCTTTGTTTCAGAATCAGCGTTTCAGAGTAATGGGCGCACTAATAAACAGTCATGATATTTGCCATGACAGAAACTTTGTGAAACAAAAGCAACTAAATGATTCAAGGCTATGAAAGAAAATATATTCTTGGCCAACTTTTCGATCTATTCTGAACCAGCCACTTAAACTGTCTAAAGTGTGAAAGGAGACCTGTCAAAGTAATGTGAAGATAATCAACCAGTGGCTGCTCTGTCATTGATCCCACAGTCTGTCTGTCCAACCCTACAAACCGCTCTCTGTCATGTTTATAACATCCTGGCCCTCCGTGTCAACAATAGCTGCCAATAGCTGCCTGTCTGAGCCGTCCATCAAAACGCCTGCTTGGCTCCGCCCCCTTTCTCCTCCATTAGTTGTAGACAAACCCTCCACCCCCCTCCCAGGACCAGACAGCCCGCCTCTGCCTCTGGCTCCGACTATTGACTGGTTCTTACGGTAATGGGCATCTGTCTCCCCATTGTCTAATTGGCTAAGTGATGGGATTGATCCTTAGATTGTTCTCTAAGTTCATTTGGTGTGAGACCAGCAAGAGGCCTGCACTGTATAAGCTCCGAGCTGCTGGGAGCTGTGGAGCACATTCTCTGTAATGGCTCTGTAATTGATCAGCTGCAACAAAAGGTGGGTTGGGCTGGATGCATTAGAGCTGCAGGATGTTAGCAGAATGTTGATCAAGACTCATTACGGCCATATTATGTTGTAATAAGCTTAGGAGCATGTTGCTTAGCTTGTCCTTTTGTGTGATATCTTTAATATATTTTCACAGATTTTGGAAAAGCAGTAGAAAAACCTCAATATTTTTTGTAATAATAAATGATTAAAAGATGAATAAAATTTCAACCACAAATCTGCCAGAAAAAGAAAAATCTCTTGATTGGCTGATGCTTAAGTAATTACTCAAAGACTCCCTCAGTTGCCTTTAAGCAAACCATGGTTGGGCCTTTTATTAGGAGAGGCTGTGGTATGGCCACTCTACCATACAGGCCTAATCGGTGGATTGCCGTAGAGATGTTTGTCCTTCTGGAAGGTTCCCCTCTGTCTACAAAAGAATGCTGGAGTTCTGACAGAGTGGCCATCAGGTTCTTGGTCAAATCCATGACCAGAACTCTCAACCTCGCTCAGCTAGACTTGATGGTTCCAAATGTCTTACATTTACTAACAACGGAGGCCCCTGAGCTCACTGAGCCCCTTCAAAGCAGTAGATACATTTTTGTGTTCTTCCCCAGATTTGAGCCTCAAGACGATCCAGTTTCAGAGGTCCTGTGATAAACATCTCATTCTCCACTGGAGATGAAACAGTGTTGCAATTTTTGATGCAAAACAAATTAATGGAGCACCCCCTCCCCGGCCTCTACCCATACTAGCAGGGAGCATAGGCTTATTTACTTTAGTAGAAAGGGAAGAAATGT